>NC_140586.1:284029473-284079473 GCF_964204655.1 Triturus cristatus
AGTGGTGGTGGACGTGGCAGTGGTGGCAGTGGTGGTGGACGTGATGGTAAGCATGGCGGTGGTGGACGTGATGGTAAGCATGGCGGTGGTGGACGTGATGTTGGTGGACGTGGTGGTGGACGTGGTGGTGGTGGTGGACGTGGTGGTGGTGGTGGACGTGGTTGTGGTGGTGGACGTGGTGGTGGAGGGCGCGGTGGAGGACATGGTGGTGGTGGTGGACGATTTATTGGGTAGGAGGGTGCTGGCAGAATGCAGAAGGAGAGGAGGATCTCAAAGGGGGTACATGGGAGAGCAGAAAGGGGCCGAATATTATCCGGGTTCTCAGTTCTAACCTATTTATTCAAAGTATTAGTTTCTAAAGGCATTTGAATCTTGCTGAGAAAAACTTAATCGGCCCTTCAAACACTGAAATTAATTTCTCTTTGCAGGCTCATATACTCATTCGTCCGGGTCAAGCGTGTCGGTGCTCTATAAAATATAATGCTTTGGATTTTGTATCAGTATTGCTGCTTCCAGGGAGCTATCAGAGGAGGAAAGGGTAATCTCTGCCATTTAGCGATATCTCTTTCAGCCAGCTGAAAATATAAGTTAATATAGTGCGGAAGAGCACAAGACAAAATAAAACATTAAAAATATACAGAGCCAATCGCAGCACGGGAGGGGCAAAGACCAAAATGGCAGAAGGGGGTAGAGGTGCGGCATGCCAGCGAATTGAAAGGCAACTGACACGGCCTGCATCCCAGACACACAGCGCGTTTCCCTTGCGGGAGCGAGCAGGGGCACCATCTGTTTTCAACATAATTACAAACAGATGGCGCCAAAGCTTGCTCCCGCAAGGGAAACTCCAAACGTGCACGCGTTGCAATAGAAAGCAATGCAAAATGTGCATGTTTTTGGCCAAAATGCTGATTGATTCCAAAAGGTCCCCTCCTATGCAGCGTAGGCGAGACCTAAAAAAGCTGTGGTGGGCTGAACTGTTCTTATAGAAGCAGGGCCAAATCTGTGTTTCATGTGACAAGTCTCTGTGTAGAAACACATTATGGGAGTAACAATGAACAGGATTAACAATGAACAGGATTAAGTCCTCAAATAATTACCATAGGCTGAAATTAATTAAATCCTGAACCTAAGCCCAATGCTAAGCTTCCAATTAGCTCTTAATTTAGGCAAGCATTGTCAAAGCCATATGATCTCCCCTGTGGGCTCCATTGTAGTGCTTTTTAGGTCTCGACTGGCGAAAGCAGCGCATGCGCTGCTCTCGCCATGGAGAGCACCTTTTGGAATCTACTCTGCGAGGGCTCGCATGCACGCGTCTGCAATGGACAAAGGTGGCTGATCTCGCCATGTGTCCACTGCAATGAAGATGGCCGCTCTCGCCATGTGTCCATTGCAAACAGCATGCGCGTGTCCGAGGGACTGTGGACAGTCCCTCGCCATTTTGTTGCCATAGCAACTAAATGCCTCTTCGCATGTGCTTTGCTTTTTTTTTTTTTTTTTGTCAGTTCCCCTGGGGCACAAGCAGGCATCCACTTCTGTCTTTTTGCTACGATCGGCTGTCCTGACAGAAGTGGATGCCTGCTTGTGTCCCGGGGGAACTGCAGGACAGCTCATCGGCACCAAGTCTCTTGTTATAAAGCTGCAGACGTTTTGAATCTATTTTAGGGTGACCAGACGTCCCCGTTTTCCCAGGACGGTCCCCGTTTTTGGGGAAGTGTCCCGACACTTTTCTCCAAGTGACTCAAATGTCCCTGTTTTCAAACAGTGTCCCCGTTAAACACAGAAATGTCCCTGTTTTTCATTGTTCCGGTTGAGCATGCGTGCGCATGCTCTCTTTGCACTGTTTACGGCATGTGTCGTCACTGAGGTGAGCGCTGTAGCAAGAAGGGAAATCCTTTGAAGAGAGACATTTTACACGCAGCGCCACCTACGTCATCGTGCCAGCCAAAGTTTCTACTTTGGATAAAACAATATTTCTTCATCCTGTAGCTTGTATTCATAGTCATACAAACTTTTCAGTAGCCCTTATGCATACCGTGCAAGGATTAATGCATTGCTCATTGCATGTTTTATTCATAACCAATTGATGCATGCTTTGTGTTCTCCATATCAAAGCTATGACTTGACCTTTTGACTGACCTTTCAGATCACGGCAAACTGTTTAGCTGGAAAGGACTTAAAGGAGCAGGGTTAACGCCTGTGGGAGAGGCGAGCAGCGCTGCTCGAGCTTTTTGCTCAGGTCTTCACACTATTGCATTATGAGATGATACCAATGGCTAGAGTGCACTATACATACCCCAGTAAGGTAACATGACATCTCAGCAGTGACTACGCAAATGTGGGAGGACAGTGTGGTTGGCCAACCTTTGCCACCCTTAAGACCATAAGGCAGTAATACCTGGAAAGAAGTTTTTTTTTGTACATTGGTCCATGGCTGCCATTTGGCAATTTAGCATTCCACAGTTTACCTCCCATGCTTTTCTGTCATGAGCAACTAAGCAACATTGGTGAGTTGTACTTTATGTGGTGCTGACGTGCAGCTATAGAAACGAGCATTGATCAAGCTAGTAAATCTGGCGTTTGCGAGCCTGTGATGTTTTATTGATTTTTGGCAAATATATGCTATAGTCCTTAAAAGTGTAAATGTAATAAAAAGTACTAATGCTGCTGTGTGAAGGAGAGGGTTGCCAATAAAAGACCGCAGATTTGTTGTCTGTAATGCTTCATCTCGGTCTGTGGAGGGAGCTGTAATTGTAGTCCTTTTTCTATGTCTATGACGGCTGTCAAATAGTCCTACTTTTATGTCGATGGTTACTGCAAACCGTAGTCCTACTTCTATGTCTATGACCTGTCCCCGTTTTTTGTTTTGAGAATCTGGTCACCCTAATCTATTTTGAAGATCGAAACTATTCCTTCGATCAGTCAGAATTTCGAGTGGGCATTAGGAAAAATGGATCAGCGCTCCACATACGTTTTATGAAATAATACATCATTACAAGATAACTATGGGATTGTAGGTTTCCTTTTGTGGTTTCAACGTTTGCATGCTTCATCCAACACATGTTTTGCTCAGCAGATGCTCCAATGAGTTTGCTCAAGGCTCCCGGAGTATGCAGAGGTCAGGGTTCAGAATCAACAGAACAGACATCACGAGTAACAACCTAATTGTCACACTTTTCTGAATATTAGTAACAATGTTGTGCCTCGTTGTAAAAGTGTTTAACAGTAATCGCACACATGCAGATATCAAGAAGCTGTGCCTTATTCCTCTTTCCTTCCCCTAAGACAGAGAGGTGAGGGGAATCCCGTGGTGGCAGTGACCTTCCCAAGAACATGCAGAGCAGGGTATCCCTTCCTGTGAGAGGAGACATAGTGCAGTGTTTGGGAAGGGAAGGAGGGAGTGCAGGAGGAGTTTGGGGAGGAGGGGAGGCGTGTGTGTGTGTGTCTGTGTGTGTGTTTTTCTTTCCTTCCCCTAAGACAGAGAGGTGAGGGGAATCCCGTGGTGGCAGTGACCTTCCCAAGAACATGCAGAGCAGGGTATCCCTTCCTGTGAGAGGAGACTGTTTTATCAGTGAACAAATGAAAGTTATTATGAAAAAGGCTAGTCCTTGTGATTAATGATGTGGAATGCAAGAATCAGCATATGTATTCTGTTGCCCATTATATTTGTATTATAACTCACACTAGTACACATAAATGAACAACTGGTGTACACATTTTTAAAGGGGAAATATACAATTGTATACATGGAATGCATCGGGGGGGATCCATAAGCAGAAACGCGGGCATTCTTTCAATATCCCTTCACAACGCACTCAGCATGAAGTGAGTGGTACTACGCAACAATAGGTGAGGGCCCTTTGGAGGGCTTAGTGCCTCACGGGAGAAAATCCACCTGTCAGTTCTAGATAGATTTTCATTTCCTCTCATGGTGCCTGTTAAAGCATACCGGGTCAATAAACTTTAATTAATTTAATGCATGTTTACGTTAGATTTGTTAGCCTTTGGGTGGTCTTCCCCCCACCCCCAAACTTTTTGACTTCTCCCCTTTTATTTTACTGAATTTGTTTTTGTTGGCCTTAGCACTGGTCAGCAGTGGTAAAGTTATGTTAAGAAGTTTTTTTAAGCTCTCGAATGCCCATGGGCGTCTTGGTGCTAGCTGAAACACCATATGAGAGATACCCCAAAGAGATTGTTAGCAGGACCTGAAGGGCCAGGTTTTTAGTGATTTCCTGAAAGCCAGCAGATTTGGTATCGATTTGATGGAAAAAGGAAGTTTATTCCAGGCTTTAGAGGCACCCACGACAAAGACTCTACTTCCCCAGGAGGCTCGTCTGTACCTGGGTACGGATACCATTTTGGCAGAATCGGATCTTCAGGATCTAGAGGGTGAATACCAGCTAAGGTTCTTAAAGAATTCAGGACCTTGGTTATGCAAGGCCTTGTAGACAATGCAGAGAGCCTTAAAAAGCACTCTGTCTCACAGAAAGCCAGTGCAGCTTTTTGATGGAATCTGCAGCAGAGTAAGATCTCAGAATTTTCAAAAGGGTCCGTGCTGCCCTATTCTGTAGTGTCTGCAATTTGTTTAACCCGTGCTGATGGGCATTTAGGTACAGGCCATTCGCATAGTCCATTCTAGACATCACCAGAGAGCTAAATACTGATTTCTGTAAGGGTTTAGGTATAAACGGAAGAATCTTTTTAATTAGTTTCAAGATATAACCAGCATTGGCATAGCCAGTAAGTCTCGCCTTTGGGACCTTATAAGTGTTTAGCCATGCAACAATTGATGTTGTTGCACCAAAGATCTTGTGCTGCATAGCAAAAAACGTATAAGGCCCCAAAAGCGAGACCTAGTAGCTATACCATTGCTCTCTGCCCCCCAACACACTCTCTTTTTTTTATTTTATTTTAACTTTAATAAGCACGGCGCGGTCTTCACGGACACCGCGCTATGTAATGCAATAGGTGTTGCTTTTGGTATTGTAAAAAACAATGCCTTTTAATTTTTTTTAAGGCAATGCCATTTACAATGTCAATAGCTCCAAATAATGTCATTGCAAGACCTATTGCATTGCAAATGCTTGTTTCCTTGTGGTGGTTGGGGGAGAGGAGACTAGGCAACAGGGACTACTAGGTGGAAGGGGAAGAAACCATACTTATGGGTTCGGAGGAGAAGAAGCAACATGGATGATGTGTGGGAGGGGCAGAAGCAACATGGGTGCAGAGAATTGAGTTAAGAAAGCAACACGGATGGGAGGGGAAGAAGCCACATCGACGGGGGTGGGAGAGTAAGAAGCAATATGGACTGCGCAGTAGGAGGGGTAGAAGCTTGTAAATAAATAAAAAGTAGTACTTCAATCACAGCACCAACGGCAGAAGAAACCTAATCCACATGAAGCAGTCAGTATATGGTCCGTGCACCAATTGAAAGAAGAGGAAGTGAAGCCGGCTCGCTCTGCTCAATTAGAAGGCAGCACACATCTCACTCAAGCAAGAGAGCATGTGCTGACGCAGAGAAGATCTTAAAAAGCAAAACCTTTTATTTTAGCCTTGCATTCCTTTTTGTTGGTAGGACTTCAGACTACACACCATCCCAGCATGACCCACCCATCATAGCATGAGGATAGCACATAGTTGGACAATGTCCATACCCTAGATTTTTTCTAGAGTGACCATTATTCTTGACCACTGCCATGCTAGTTTCTATTTTCACTCCTGACCGAGATAAGGCCTTTAATATTTGTTCTAATTGGACAGCTGATACAAAAAAAATATTCTGGCGAAGTACAGTGTCTTTAGTTGGTGTATTTTTGAAGTAATACCAAGCAGCACCACACATCTTCCTCAGATGGAAGAGTATGGAGGCCAACTAACACGTCACACCCAACTCCGGATGGACTGAGACTTGTGGAGAAAACATCCTTGGATGGGTTTTCGATTGATCTTTAATTCAAATCGGATAATAGCTGCTCTACCATTGACTTCTGGAGTGGTTTGTAGGTTCCCAAAATGCTCCAGAGCAGAAATAACTTTAGCATTTTTATGTTACCTAATACCTGGATACATTTCTATTGAGGGTTTCTTATGAGAGCTTCCACACTCTACTTTCCACCCACCCACTTGTTCCTAATAATAGCAACTATCTGGGGGGGTCAGAGTGGATGAGAGGCGTGTGGGGGGCAGCCCCCTCATATTCATAGCTCATTGAGTGAGCCCTGCACCCGGGCGATAACTGGTAACTGCTGTAGCCAGGGAGCTCTGAACTGGAGCGTAGAGCAGGGGGTGAGTTGCGACTTGCTCTGATGGCAGGCGGTGGCTGCTAGGAAAGTTGCTGGCATACGCTGTGGTGTGACGAGCGGCAGTGGACCCCATCTGGAGGAGAACAGACTTCGGAGCTCACCCAGGGCCAGGACTGAATGGCGACCCAAGCAGGGGCCCCTGTGAACCAGCCCCCACCCCCCTTCCCCGGTAGTATATAGTGGGCGACATGTATGGAGGCCTAAGAATCGGCACGTGCCCGGCTACGACAGACCTACGACCTGCATGAAGCCTCCAGGGCACATCTCCAGAGGGTGAGACCTGATTCCGAAGGGCGGCATTGCACAGACAGGTGCAGTGGCGGCAAGGGACGAATATACCGCTTTTTTACACCACCTTTTTCACCCAAGGAATTACAACGCGTCATTACAATGACCGTGTTGTAACCACACATACCATTACCCCACAAGGCGTAACGACGACTTGCGGAGGGGAGGGGGGCTCTGGATGTTGGAATAGTATAATTTACTATTCCAACTTCAGACAGTAGGGAAGGTGTTGAATTTCAAATCCAACACCTTCTGCCCCCTCTGCAAGTCGTTGTTCCGCCATGCGAAGTAATGGTATGCGTGGTTACAACGCGATTGTTGTTACGACCGTGTTGTAATTCCCTTCGGGGAAAAGTTTTCGAGGTAAACTATGTTTACCGAAAGGGACAGGCTGTAGCGAGCGCCGCCAGAAGACTGTGGTGTGGGCTCGGTGTGGAAGTATGGAGGGTGTCCCAGTGCTGAGACTAGCACTGAAGGGGTCGACGGCGATCTCTTTCTCCCTTTCCCAAAGAGCCTAAGAGTGGTGAGCCCTGGGCCCAGAAACTCCTGACTCTATTGAGGGCTGCCGCATGATTTGGATGAGTGACTGGGAGGGCTGCCCAGTCCTGGATAGATACGGCCCTGAGCCATGGGCAACAGTGAAGGGTGGCAGCGTGCCCAGGTGGAGAGGCCCGATGGCCTGGAGGTAACTAGAGGCGCAACTCCCCCCTGGAAGGGGCAGCACTTCGTGGGGGGGGGGTAAGCATCTTGCACAAAAAGGCACTGCTTTGAGGACCTCCTGAATGGCAAATACAGAGTACCTTGCAGTGGGGGAAATGGGCTAAAACAGTTGAGGGCCCTGAATGCTATGCAGAGGCAATGCTGGGAATGCTGACGAAAGTGGTTACATCCAGCCCAGAGAGATGGAAGGTAGGACTTGGGCTGAGTACACATGGCACGAGACGCAGGGTGTGCAGTAAATTGTGAACTTCCTCCTCCTGGGCATTGGAATCCGACCGGCCTCGACCTGATACTCCCAGCGAACAGGTGGACAGGCGCCACAGTGACTGAGTGCTAGCAGTAGAGGGGGTGTCCTCCTCCTGGTCTTTGTGGAACTGGTGCTGGGACCTGGGTGCCGCTGGGAAGTCTGTTGTTCCCTGATAAAGAGATCAACATTGAGGATGGGTTGCCACAGAGCTCAGCACAAGGGTCAACAAACCAAAATAGACAGATACATTGAGCAGAGCGGTGCCTTCGCGAGGACGGATCAATACGTGGGTGCGACACAGTCCCAGATGCCAAATTATGCCTTCAATGGTCAGCAACTCCAACATACAAATGATATGGATGCATTACAGGAAGAGCTCTCCTCGTTGTTTGTCATAGAGCTTTGGTGTCCCGGCCCCTTCCGGGGCATCCCAGAACCATAATTGCTCTGATCTTAAACTACAGGGACAGAGAAAGTATCCTGAGTGCTGGCTTACCCTAGCTGCAATGGGGATACCCTATGGTCTTTATATGACTGTAAGTTGAGAGGTGCTGTCACCTTCTGGACAGGAGGGCGCATGTGTGTGACGTATGTTACAATATGTAGAATGGGGGGTGGTCAATGTCAAAAGACCATAGGGGCAGCAAGAACATGAGCAGCGAAGAAGTGTAGTGGCTAGTGGATTATTCCTTTGAATTTTCTGCATGAATGCAATGGACTACATCAACAGAGAGCTGCTTTTTTGCTTCAAGTTTGCATGATCAGTAAGTGAAGGGTCATTGACAGATAGACAATGACACACAAATTTGAGAAGCAAGATGGCGGTCATGTAGCGGCAGTTAGCAGTAGCAGCATACTGACTGTTGGGTTGTGATTATGAACTGAGCAAAAATAAGTATAACTGATTAAAACAGACCTCTGGGATGCCGGTGGATGGTGGAACGAGGGAACCGGGACTTGCCCACGAACATTGATAGTTTTGAAGGGGCTCTCAGCTGTCCGGTGTTTGGTGACGGCAACCCTGCTCCACTCGTACCGTGCTCCGTGCCTGGGGTTTGTGGCAGAGATGGGGCCAAAGGTCGCGGCTGGTGGCGGTAATGAGAACGTGAAATCAGCCGGTACATCAACCTTGACAGGAGCAGTGTTGCTGGGTGAGGAAACCGCGGCTCAGAATCTGCGGTCGGGGCGGCGTGTTCTCCAGGAGTCAGAGGCAGGACGAAAAGGGAAAGGCAGGGCTGCCGGCAATGCGTGCCCGGCCGGCCCTGCGGTGATTGAGCTGCTGCGAGGATCGGGTCAGAGGCAAGACCTGGAAGAGGCAGTTCACAAGCAACAACAGCCGCAGGCAGTGGAGGCAGCTGCTACAACGCCGAGCTCTGCAGATGAGTCCAACACATGCCTACAGTTATCTCAAACCCCCGCAGCGGAACAGGCACAAGGTATGCAGGATATTTCTCCTACCAACCCCACCCATTCCAACTGTAAATATTAATGACACAGGCAGTAATACTGTAATAATGGCTGAGGGGATGAATATGGATAACACGGATAACATTGACCTCGCACAGCCGGAGAGGGGAAATGGTGGCAGTTGGGGCTTGTGCAGCAGAGGACACTCACTTAACTGTACAGGGTAATCGATCATTGGAAGGTGCACAAGAGCACGGCCTAGTTAATTCGAAGAATCTTGATTCATCCTCTAATGCATCTATAGACCGGAATAAAGATCTGTCTGAGAGTGTCGTGACAATGCTTGGGGTGCAACGGGGGGATGTGAGGCTGCCAAATCTGAAAATAGTGACTGCTTCTTTTCAGTGTCTCCTGCAGCCGAGTGGTCTAGGGAGGAATCAGAAATGTCCAACTACCCCAGTGATAGCGAGAGTGAGCTTGAAGAGGGTGGAAAAAATAGTATTGTGACTGCACGTAAGATGGCTAAAAAACTAAACCAGAGAGTCTCGAAGGGCAGAGATCTACCCTGGGACTACTTGCCTGGCCGAGCGAGACCAGAATCAAAGCGATCTAGTGGGGACATATCATTTTTTTGTCCGATCCGATTTTTGCCACAGTTGAAAGGCGGTGGCGCCTGAGGCAGATGGTGAAATCTTTTCAAGATCTAAATGCACAGGCATATGTGATTAACCCGGCCCGCCTCAAAGTGATCTGGCAAGGCAATACAAGGTTTTTTGATTCAGAAATTAAGGCAAAAGAGTTTTTAGATGGAATTAAACTGTAATAATGCTCTAAAGAAAGAAGGAAAGGAGAGTAAGAAAAAAAAAGACAAAATGAAGCGTTTGTAAGTTAACACTGTGGTGTATTATTAGGAATAGATATTGGTACAATGGGATAAAGGAACTGTATACTTTTTTTTTTTATATGTTTGTCCCCCTTTTTCCTTTTATGGTTTAAAAATGTATCTCAATGCGCTACTTTCATCTCCTTCAGACTGGTCTGCAGTCTGTTAGCCTGTTAGCTTCTCAGGGTAGGGTGGGTTCTGGGGAGGGTGGGGGCTCTGGGCAAGGGGAGTTTGGGAGGGAGGCACAGGGGTGGAGGTGGAAAAAAAACTTGAAAAGAAAACTCAGAACAATTTGAAATGGTTAAATGCAATTATTTTTGTACAAGTAAAAATTGTACAGTTTGTATGACTAAACGTACTATATGCTCCAAAAATGTAGGAGGGCTTAACTACAGAACCAAACTGGTAAAGGTGGCAGAATTTATCCATACAATAGCCCCTGATACTATCTGTATGCAGGAGACGCATATACCTTGGGAGAAGAGGGAATTGATGACAATGAGGGGATATAACTTGTTGGCATGTTCTTCGCACAGAACTAACATTCGGAGGGTGGTGGTTTTGGCCAAACCACAAATTGGGGTGGCTAAACGTAAAACCATGGATGCCCAGGGCAGGTGGGTCCTAATAGAACTGGAGTTAGGGATTGTGATTTGTGTAATCTATGGATCCATTCAAGATGACCTCAAGCTATTTGAAGAGCTCGAAGTGGAATTAGCATGCTGGCCCCAGCCACTGGTCGTATGCGGATATTTTAATGTACATCAAAACACTGCTCCCCAAGCAGGGAGGCAATATCGGGGAAGGAAGCCGCGGGTATATAGGGCATTGATGTCACTAATGGATATCGAAATAAGTAGAGGGGAGAGGAGGATATGGCTAGGTTCGTCCTCCTAGGTACTAATAACGCAAAAAAAGATCCGACATCAGGGATCAGAGAACCTAGCTAGATGGGAAGGGAGGGGTCTACTTAGTGAGTAAGACGCACCTCAAATAGAGAAAAGAAAATACTTTTCTTGAGTCCCCTCACTCACCAAAGGTTTCCCCTAGGTGACATGCTTCATCATTGCGGCCATCCCAAGCATCTACTGCTTGGGGCGTGCTGCGACTTGCGACAATGATGAAGCATGTCACCTAGGGGAAACCTTTGGTGAGTGAGGGGACTCAAGAAAAGTATTTTCTTTTCTCTATTTGAGGCGCGTCTTACTCACTAAGTAGACCCCTCCCTTTCCGTCACTTATGGATAGTCACGGCTTGATCGACGTGTGGTGTTAACAACCTAGCGACCCAGGGTATACCTACTACTCATGCCCCAATAAGAAGTTATTTTTTGAGCTCAACAAATTTATCAAGAAAAAGTAGAGTTAGGAAACTACTGAAGGTTATATCAGATCATAACACGCTAGTTTTGGAGGTTGAAATTCATGTGATTGGTAAGCAGCGTAGAAAATGGACTTTTGATAGAAAATTGTTAACCAAATAAAGTTTGTTGAACATACTAAGATTTGGTTACAGGGGTTCTATGATGTTAACAGATATAGCGCTTCACGGGCTGTAGTGTGGGACTCTTTTAAAGCTTCTTTGAGGGGGGTAATCATTAGTTATGTTGCTCGAGAAAGGAGACCATTTCAGATTGAAAGGGAAAGATTACTCAAGGAATTAGCGGACACAGAGCAAGAACATGTTATGTGTATAGCACAGGGACAGGGGGTAGCTCAAACTCAGCTTAAAATTATTACTTTGAAGGCAGATATCAATAGTTGGATAAACCAAAGGATAGCTGAGGAATATAGAGTACATAGGCCTGAAGTATATGAATTTGGGGAATCAGTTGGCAGGGTGCTGGCACTGCATGCAAGGCAGAGGGAAGCTAGAAGCAGAATAACTTTGATGCAGAAGGATGGAAGAGTCTACCCAGAGCTGGGGACATCCTCTGGATATTACAAGAGTATTATCAGGATCTGTATAAAGGGAAGGAGCGACTACCGTCTGACAAGTCATGCAGTATCTCTGAAGGATATCTAGGGCCTCCTCTAGATCAACCTATGAGAGCTGAACTGGAGGCAGAGATAACAATGGAGGAGGTTATGGCTGCAATACAACATCTGGCCTTGGGGAAAGCCGCTGGACCAGACAAAATACCTATTGAATTTTATAAAATATTTCTGCCTCAATTAGCCCTATCTTTTTGGATTTATTTTTGGGGGTACAATATACAGGGTCTCCTCCGGAATCATGGAGGGGTACCAATATAGTGATATTTCCAAAGAAATGAAAGGATCCGAATAATCTAGCCTCATATACGCCAATTTCACTGATAAACGTGGATGCAAAAATGTACTCCAAGATCTTGGCAACTTGGCTGGGTAGGGTCATAGTCCATCTAGTGTCGCCATGGCAGCAACGGTTTATTCCTGGCAGAGGGACTACTGACCATATTCGGCAGGCGATAACCCTGTTTGACATCACGGTCGGCACAGGGAGACAGATGGCTATGGCACTACTCGATGCCGAGAAGGCTTTTGATCGAGTGGATTGGAGGTACCTTTGGGGGATTTTGGCATCAAGAGGTTTTGGCCCACAAATAATTACTGCTATCAAGGTCAAGTATTCTATTCCATATGCACGGCTCCAAGTAATGGGAGAAGAATCGGAGGTTATAAGGGTCTCGAGGGGAACTAGACAGTGATGTCCGTGCTCCCCTATCCTATTTGCGCTATATATAAACCCATTGATTGAAAAAATAATAAATAATCAGAGGATAAAACCTATCTTTAATGAGGGATACGAGACTAAGGTCCTCGCGTACGCCGATGACATCGCGGTTGTAAATACTGATCCCCAAACAACAATCGGGGAGATAGAAATTATGGCTGAGTACTTTGGTAACATTTCTGGGTATTTCCTGAGTAAAACACAGATCATCTGTACAGAAAATCTCCTCTGTCAGGATACAAGATGTGTTGATTTGGCTGTGTATCTAGATGTTCGTATTAGCCCTAAAATAACAATGATAGCCAAAATAAACTTCGATCCTATAATGGAGAAAATGTCAACTGACCTAAAGCGTATACATGGACTCCATTTGTCAATCATTGGCAGGGTCAAGTATTACCATGCTGCCCAAGGTTCTATATTTGTTTCGATCTCTACCAGTGGCTATTGATGAAATAATATTGAAGGCCTTAGATGCTATGTTCATCAATTGTGTGTGGTAATATGGTAAGATGAGGCGCTCAATAAAATATCTTTCCCTCCCGCAATGGCAGGGGGGGCTGGCAATATCCAATATCAAGCTATATTACTGGGCGGCTATTGAGCAACAGATGCGTATTTTCTTATTATCAGTTAACAAGGACACAATAGACCAACAGGGGTATAGTAACCTTCCAACAATATACAAGCTTGCTCTGGTGAAAAAGGCTGACGGACTACTTCTACGACAACTAGAACCCAGTTATTATAAAAAAGTGCGCTTTAAGGTGGTGGTACGTTGTGCATGGAAGATTTGGAGTAAAATTTGTAATGGTATGAACTTCCCTAAATATACCCGATACACTCCTCTGTGGCATTCCTCGGTTTCCCTCTTGCAGATCTATGATGTAATGGGCAAACAATTGGAGCACTATGGTGTGACAAAAATGAGGGACATATTGCATTTAGGCCAACTACTTCCATTTACTACTCTACAACAAAGAGATGGCATTCCGGGAACTCAGTATTTTAAATACGTACAAATTAGAGAATTTATGAGGAAACTCTGGGAAGATACAAGTATGGATAAGAGACTGTTGATGGAGACAATCACTCGCTGTGACTACAAAATTAACAAGCATTGGCATAGCCAATAGGTGTCGCCTTTGGGACCTTATAAGTGTTTAGCTATACAACAGTTGGTGTTGTTACACCAAGGATATTGTGCTGCTTAACTAAATACTTATAAGGTCCCAAAAGCGAGACCTATTGGCTATGCCAATGCTTGTATGCAAGGCGGAGGGCGAGAAGTGTGCAAGGCAGAGGGCGAGAAGTGTGCAAGGCGGAGGGCGAGAAGTGTGCAAGGCGGAGGGCGAGAAGTGTGCAAGGCGGAGGGCGAGAAGTGTGCAAGGCGGAGGGCGAGAAGTGTGCAAGGCGGAGGGCGAGAAGTGTGCAAGGCGGAGGGCGAGAAGTGTGCAAGGCGGAGGGCGAGAAGTGTGCAAGGCGGAGGGCGAGAAGTGTGCAAGGCGGAGGGCGAGAAGTGTGCAAGGCGGAGGGCGAGAAGGGTGCTAGGCGGAGGGCGAGAAGGGTGCTAGGCGGAGGGGGAGAAGGGTGCGAGGCGGAAGGGGAGAAGGGTGCGAGGCGGAAGGGGAGAAGGGTGCGAGGCGGAAGGGGAGAAGGGTGCGAGGCGGAAGGGGAGAAGGGTGCGAGGCGGAAGGGGAGAAGGGTGCGAGGCGGAAGGGGAGAAGGGTGCGAGGCGGAAGGGGAGAAGGGTGCGAGGCGGAAGGGGAGAAGGGTGCGAGGCGGAAGGGGAGAAGGGTGCGAGGCGGAGGGGGAGAAGGGTGCGAGGCGGAGGGCGAGAAGGGTGCGAGGCGGAGGGCGAGAAGGGTGCGAGGCGGAGGGCGAGAAGGGTGCAAGGCGGAGGGGGAGAAGGGTGCAAGGCGGAGGGGGAGAAGGGTGCGAGGCGGAGGGGGAGAAGGGTGCGAGGCGGAGGGGGAGAAGGGTGCGAGGCGGAGGGGGAGAAGGGTGCGAGGCGGAGGGGGAGAAGGGTGCGAGGCGGAGGGGGAGAAGGGTGCGAGGCGGAGGGGGAGAAGGGTGCGAGGCGGAGGGGGAGAAGGGTGCGAGGCGGAGGGGGAGAAGGGTGCGAGGCGGAGGGGGAGAAGGGTGCGAGGCGGAAGGGGAGAAGGGTGCGAGGCGGAAGGGGAGAAGGGTGCGAGGCGGAAGGGGAGAAGGGTGCGAGGCGGAAGGGGAGAAGGGTGCGAGGCGGAGGGAGAGAAGGGTGCAAGGCGGAGGGGGAGAAGAGTGCAAGGCGGAGGGGGAGAAGGGTGCAAGGCGGAGGGGGAGAAGGGTGCAAGGCGGAGGGGGAGAAGGGTGCAAGGCGGAGGGGGAGAAGGGTGCAAGGCGGAGGGGGAGAAGGGTGCAAGGCAGAGCATGAGGAGCGTCTAGCAGCACCAGGCCTGTCAGCAGTTTTTACGGAACCCTAGACAAACCGCTATGCTGGGCCCTAAGTCCCAAGCGCCTGTTTCGAAGTTTAAAAATAAAGTGTTATGGTGAAGAGAAAACACAGTAGCTCCAGTCTCCGCCACCAACTAATGATTTCAAATGCGTCAGCTGTCATGAAAAAACACAAAATGCTAGCTTCGAAACCTATGCGTAGATTTTATAGCACAAGCTACAAGCTGTCAAAGCGCAGGGTCTGAGGAAAAGAGTCCCTTTGGCAGTCCTAAGCATTAGTGCTTTCAGTGGGATGAAAATGGTAAGGGTTATCTTTAAAAGGGGCGTGGTTAATGAAGCATTATCTCGAAATCCTTTACAAGAGACGTGGTCTTAGATGAACAAATCAAATAAAAATTGGAAATATCTATGTACGTGAGTCACACAGTGCACAGACAGAAGTGTCAAAGGCACTTTAAAAATGCTACAAAGTACCAATTATCAGACCGTACCAACCATGGTGTTTTACTTGTCTTATTTTTGTTGGGCACCAGCAATACTACACTATTGGAGACATGGCCTCACCTTTCTACAGAAAAAAAAAGTTCAATGTGTTTCTAGCACTGTGTTTTAAAAATGAAGGAAACAAACTCTGCAACCCAAATCACTTTTTCCCTTTTAAATAAACCATGCAGTGTACATGATTTCTCATTTGCATATCTAGCTACTGTCAAAAGTAACAAGGTACACGTTTGATATGTCAAACCAGCAGCTAGGATAGGCCCAAGTGTCAGCCACATGGGCATCTGTGGATCAAGCAGTGGTGCTAGGTTATGACAGCAAGTTAGAGAAATCTGCAGCGTTAGAGTTTGGTTGACAACTCTGCGTGCTGATTGGAACAAGTTCCTTAGCTCAGAATCCTCTCCCAACTTGGTAGGTCTGGTCTAGAATAAGATAACCTGGAGCGGATATCTGAGTAGAAAAAAATAAGATTGTCACTCATATTTTGCTAACATACAACATGGCATTGGAAGCAAGATATGACAATATACTGACACTCTGGCCTTTGTAAGTGTCTCATTGCTGTTAACTGTGGATAAAACATCACGCATATAACTAAGTGTCAAGATCAAGGTACTGCAAGCAAAAGTGACGGGGTTACCTTTCTAGAACTACGGTCTCGTGAGACCACAGCAGCAAGAATGAGGATTGTTGGCAGGCATTAGAAGGCTTCTAGCCCCAAACAAGATACTCAGATGCTGAAGGAAAGTTTAAAACAAGGAGTGTCAAAGAAGAGGTAGATCCAAGGAGGGAGGAGTGGCCATATTTGGAATAAGGAGGAATGGATGGGATTTGTTGGGGCATGGGGAGGTTGAGGCGGTACTGGAGCCAATGATAGGAACGAACGGTGAGGAGTATGAATAAAAGGGAAAGAAGCACAAGCTTGAAATATGGGAACAAAGGGGTGATTATCTATAATGAGGACTGGAAGTTAGAACGGGGAGTGTGAATGAAGGGGGGAGTAAATAAGCAACACAGAAGACTAGAGGAGCAAGGATTGCTTGAATGCCTGTGGGGAGAGCCCGGATTGGGGGATGGGACTAGCGTGTTAATGGAGAGGCAAAAAGGAGAGGGCGGAGTGAGAGTGAGCGAGGGGAGAGGCGCGCGCATGTTGTTGGCCCGGGAGTGGTGTGTGCGTGCGCGTGCGCGCAGTCTGCTTTCTTTTTGTGCGTGCGCGCTCCCGCAAGGTGTATGCCGCCACAAGCACGAGTATGTGCTTCGAAAAAGAGCTGAACGACTGCTAAAGGTCTCCTATGCAGCGCATGCGCGCTGCGTAGGTGAGACCTAAAAATATATATAGGGGTATCTTCGAAAAATTCCCGGATGACCTCGAAAGAACTGAGGTCAGTTGGGCTGGGAAGCTTAATGACCCGGATGTAGATATAGATAAGAATACTTTTGCAGCTAGCGACAATGAGTTATCGGCAAACCTGAGAGCGCAACATTTTAAAACAGTATTTAATTTATATTTTACACCAGCTAAACCTTTTGAATGGGGAAAAAGAATTGATAAGGGCCCTAGATGCTCGGAAGGCCCAGCTCCCCTGACTCATATGTTCTATGAATGTATTAGGCTAATGCCTCTGGAAATGGGATAGAACTATTTTGGGGAGGAATATTTGGGATTAGGATTAAAATTAGCCCAACTTTGATGATTATGGGGTATGATAGTAGTAGGGATTTGACACATTCTTATTTTATATTTGTCTCGGTAGCTGTTGCAAGGCTATTAATTGCAGCTTGGTGGAAGGATGTGGAGCCTGTCCTGTTTCAGGCCTGGTTAGCCCGGCTGCTTGCGGTATATAAACAAGAGATGCCCTTTTATGAAAGTAGGGGCAGCCGGGCTAGGAAGCTAGGGAAAAAGATCTGGTCTTCGATTATCGATTGGAAAGCTGAGATGAATCAATTAGCCGACCATCTAGGACAATGGCTATGAAAATAGATTTAATAACTTCTAAAGGGTAAATTGCCATCCTTAATAAGAATGAATAGAGATCCGTGGCTTTTATTTAAAGAGTTGTATTTATCTATTTATTTACTGTACTGTTAAAATCATATGAAATGTATTTGCTAAACTGTTCCTAAACTATTCTTAATATAAACTATTGTGCAAAGGGTATTTAGGAGAAATTAAATGAATAATAGACAGTATTTATGTATAAGGATGAATTGTAATGTTCTGAGTTTTCCCCCCAAAAAATTAAAAACAGATAGACAATGAACAGACTGAGATCATAATGTGCCTTAGTCTTTGAGTCCTGTGTTCCTTGCAACATATTGTTAAACGGGTAAGATCTTGAGCCTGTATAATATGGAGTGAATATAACCCCACTTTGAATCTGAGAGTATGTCTAAAAACGTGAAGGTTAGCAAAAATCTGAAAAAAGTTAAATTGGGGATTACCACACACTCCTCACGGACACTCTTCGCACACATACCACACCTTCAGTTTGTTGGCTTTCAGGTTTTGATGCATGAATGCATTGATGTTCATACAGGGGGAAAATTACCATGGAGGGCGTGGCACTAGAGGAAGTAGATGCATTTACGTATCTAGGTGTCACCATGGAGAAAAGGATGAAATGGAGATCCCATATTGAGAAAATGGCATTAAAACACAGCTAGCCTGCGCCTTAGTCCTGTAATACAGATTTATAATGCCAAGGTAATCAGTTCAGTTCTTTATGGCTCGGAACTATGGGGGTATGGATATCTTACACAGCTGGCCATCGCTGAAAATAAGTTTTTTCGTGCAATTTCTAGTCTCCCCAAGAGTATTCCCTCACTCCCATTGCTTAGCGACATGGGAAGGCATCCTCTAGCAGATATAGCAAGGCTCCGTCCACTGCGATATTGGCGCCGTATTTGGGTCACACCCGAGTTAACCACCTTTGCAAGTGGACTCAGGGATGTCTTAGCTGCTGATCGCCACCATAAAATAAGGTGGCTGAGTGATATCAAGGGGGCACTGGCTTCAATGGGTTTGAACAATTTATGGGAGAACCTATTGTCTGTGCCTAAAGCTGTACTGAAGAGCAAATACTGGGACATGGTGGGTCAGAACACCAGCTGGCTGAGCGATAGTACGACGCTGACTGGGGGGGGGGCGGTTGTGTTAGTTCAACCTCATCCCCATCTCGAACCATATTGGGATACCATCTCCAAACCCCTTGACTGAAAACTCTATTTCCAATTTAGAGTCCGCTCCTTACCGTTAAAATCCTTTACTTCAAATTGGTCAGATTCGGGAGAAATAAGTGTCCATTTTGTGCTGAACATATAGAAACCTATTCACATGTTCTTTTTGTATGTCCTGCCTATCCCGCATAAGACCTGGCTAGTGCCTTTATGTAAGAACCTGGGCACTAGGCAAAGTAGCGAAGCTTTGAGAATTTTGAGGACTGATCCCTCGCTTCGCTATGCTATTCACCTAGCCAAATTCCTAAAGTGGGCTTGGTGCATCAGATCAAAAACTGCATCAGTATAGAATAATCATGCTCATTTGCTACCAGATTTCCACTCTGTTGCAGTATTAATTTGATTTTATAGGGTATTCACTGAATTCCAATGCGTGAAACTTTTACTATTTGCATTTTATTATTGTGTTGATAACTTTTTTACCCTTTTATCCCATTAATTTATAAATGAGTTTTATTACATGTCTGATTTTATTGGTCTGATAGTTATATTGGCTATCCACCATTTGATTAATCCTGTGTTATATGGTTTGTCTTGCGATTTGTGATATTTTGTTTGCTGATATTTATCATATTATATATAATGTTACCACTGCACATAGTGCATGTTATGTGATTCCATGGAGGTACCAACGGCGAGACCGCTTTTGGGATGATACGAATAATGGCTATTTTTTTAATTATTTTGTACACATTAACACAGTTTGACTTGTAAGATTTATTCAGTAGTTAAATTATGAAAGCTTTGCTGTTTCTGCTTTTATGACACTATTGTCGAAATAAAGCTTTTTGAAGTGAAGTGAAGCATTGATGTTTATTTAGTGCTCAAATCCTTGTGAAATCATTGAAGAAGTTAAATGTCTGAAGGGAGTGTTTACTGTATTTCTTTTGTTTTCAAGCACCGTCCCTGGCTGGTGTAACAATAAGGACATACATGTTACTCTCTTCCTTGTACTCAACAGTGTTATCTCAGACTACAGCTTTGAAGCTTGGGGGGGGGGGGGGGGGGGGTAGTGGGATGTTTGTGTCATTTGCACTTATTGAGGGCCGGAATGTACCACTTGAAGTCTAAAATGGCCTTTTCAAGGACATACACAGCAACATGGCAGTGCTTAAGCTTAAAATGGGCATGGCTAACCCAAGAAAAAGCAGGGCTTCCATCTGATGGCAGTGCTGTAGTTCCATGTATTGAGTTACAGGGAGATTGCTGATAATGTTTAGCATTTTGACCACTACTGCTTTAATCTTGCACAAGTCTGACTATTAAAATGCAATACAGCAATCTTCGTAACCTGTCATAATTAGGCCTTCCTGTTTTCAGTTAATTCCAGATTGTTTTGTTTTTTTCAATGTTTTAAAAAATTGTTAAAATCGGGAGTTATCGTTTGTTTAAATATTTTTTTTGCTGAATAAAAAATCAGTGGGATGGTTGTGTTCCAGTGCTTATAAGCAATTTGCCATTTATTTACTTCCTTCTCGTATTCATTCCTATTGTTAATTATTCCTTCTTTCAGGCACCTAATTCCTTCTGTGTACCTTTTACGCAAAGTTCGTCTAAAAAAACTTTTTACTATTCATCTCACCTGCTTCAGTTCCTGGCACTCAGACTTCTTTACTGCAGTGCAGTCCCACCCCATGACTAGGATGTGTGTGTATGGCGGTATGTTTACACCTCCTCAAGACTGGATTGCAGCTGATAAGTTAATGCGGATCATTTTACACCTTCCTGCTGTTCTATGCTTCGGATGAATGACAAAGATCAACAGAAGATATTCTCTTTAGGACATGAGATATGGTTCGTGGGGTGATCTGTGCTCTGTTATTGCAAGCTAGTGTAACGCTGCCCTCTCCTTTGTCTTGCGATACTGAGAAAAGACTGGGCTAATAAATGTGGTTTTCTTGTCTGATATAGACTTGTTCTTGTACTAAATAGTCATAGAGGAGATGCTTGGCTAGGAATTTATTAATACTATTAGTTCTAGGGCCCTTGTTGAGAGCAAAGTGTACTGCTGTATAAAGAAGCAGCTGTGGTGTTGAAGAAACTTTGACTTAGAGGGTGCTTTCAGGCCTCTATCTGCCGAGCCCGCGCGGCTTTTTATGCCATCGAATTCCGGAACAGTCCGAATCCGTCAAAAGCTATCTTTAAGGCCGTAAAAGATCTCACAGCGAAGCGGACTACCTCTACGACCGTAAGCTCCCTTTCCCATTGTGAATCCCTTGCATCTTACTTCTTGGGGAAGGTCCAAGCTATATATAGGACATTCCCTAGCATAGGGTCCACTGTGGAAAGTATAATTGGGGTCCATCACCAGACTACCCTGCTTGTCTTTCCCCCCCTTACCTCGGATGGTTTTGATAAACTTGCGTTGCAAGTCAAATCTGGGTCCCCATCCGATCCAGTAAGGCCTGCTCTCTTCCGAGATCAAGCTTTCATGGGGCGTACAGCCGTATGCTCCCTGGTCAACCTCTCCTTGGAAACGGGAACTGTTCCATCTAAGTGGAAACAAGCTGTGGTGTCCCCGATCATTAAAAAGCCCACCCTGGACCCTTCCAAGCCTGAGAGCTATCGCCCCATCTCGTTGTTGCCCTGGCCAGCCAAGATCACGGAGGCCCATGTCAATCTGGCCCTGTCTGAACATTTGACTCGGACCAATGCCCTCGACCCCACACAAAACGGATTCCGTGCTGGGCACAGTACGGAAACTGCGCTACTTGTGATGGTGGAACATCTCCGGGCAATGTTGGATGCTGGTCAAACGGCGGCGCTTATTTTGTTAGATCTTAGCGCCGCCTTTGATACGGTAGACCACAGCATCCTCCTGCGTCGGCTCGAGGAGACTGGTATTGGCGGTCGGGTGTTGCAATGGTTCCGCTCCTTTTTAGATGACCGTTCCTTCTGTGTTGCCATCCCTCCCTTCAAGTCCAACTACCAACCACTGGCCATGGGGGTTCCGCAAGGGTCCTCGCTGAGTCCCACGTTGTTCAATCTTTACGTGAGACCGCTGGCGGATGTCGCTAGGCAGTGGGGCCTTACTTTGGTCTCATATGCTGACGACACTCAGCTGGCGGTTACTCTCAGTGGGGATGCGGAGATTGAGGCCCCCAGGTTTCAGTCCGGACTGAAGGCGGTGGCTAGTTGGCTGACAGGCAACTGCCTTCAGCTAAACGCCACTAAAACAGAGGTGATGGTCGTCGGGAAGGGAGTGGAGCTGTGGGGCGACCACTGCTGGCCCTGAGAGTTGGGACCTACTCAGATCCCGGTATCGGAAGTGAAAAACCTGGGGGTATGGCTGGATGCGGGCCTCTCCTTTGTAGGCCACACTAAAAGAACCGCGGCCTGTTGTTTCGGTCTCCTGAGGGGCTTGAGACCTGTTCTCAAGTTCTTTGACGCCCCGACCAGGCAGCTGGTGATCCAGGCTACTATCATCTCCCGCCTGGATTATGCCAGCTCTCTCCTGGCTGGGGCTAATCAGGCTGAACTAACCCGTTTACAACGGGTTCAGAATGCTGCGGCAAGGGCGATCGTTGGCTTGCCCAGTTTCTGCTCGGTGACAGGTGTCCTCCGCTCCCTACACTGGCTTCCGGTTAGGAAGCGCATCCTCTTCAAGGTATTGTGCCTTGCTTTTAAAATCTTGCGAGGTACAGGCCCGGAGATCCTGTCGAGTTGTCTGTCGTTCTATGTTCCTGCCCGCAGCCTTCGCTCTCAGGGTCTGGCCCTTGCGGTGGTTCCCAGATTCAGGCTTAGCCGCATGGGAGGCCGCTCGTTTAGGGTAATGGCTGCGTCAGCATGGAACTCCCTGCCTGTTGAGATCCGCGTGTTGGAGGACCTTCTGACCTTTCGGAGGGCTTTAAAAACCTTCTTGTTTTAGCTCTCTCCTAGTATCTGTTTTTAGCCTGTGGTTGTGTTACGTGCTACCTTGTCTCTGCGCCAGGACGCTCCTTGGCTGGAGTATCTGTGCGCACAATAAATAGTCGTAACATAACATAACATAACAAATGAAGTTAATTTTACATTGTTGGGTCGTGCCTATGGAAATTTGGGTTTATTTGGAGGCTGCTGCAAGGACTGCTAAGCCTTGATTTTTTTATTATGCATGTGAACCTTTGCTTGCTTGAAAGCAGTGTGGGGACTGTGCCGCTGCTAGGCTTAAGTAAGTTGCACCAAAGCACTTTACATTTGTGTTCTATGAATTATTCACCGTTTTATTGCATTTTCCATCCTATGTGAAAGAAAAAGCTCAATATGTTTCCATTAAATACATCCCAGTGTCATGTACAGGTGTTTTTGCTGAGTTTCAGCACCATAAGGTCCAAGCATCATTTTGACATGGTGACAGTAGGCGTGAAAGTTGAACTTGATGATTCTGGGGCTGCATCCTGAACATGTATTACGTCTGTATGCATGATCACAGTGGGCTCTTGAACCAATTTTTGCTCAAATTATGCTGCTGCAGCACATTCTAGGAAACGGATTAGAGGCTGCCTCTTCATGGTCCTGAGCTGCACTGCCTGCAATTTATACAGTAACTCTAGATTTTCTGTGTTAATGTATGTAGTGGAGGCAGCTCAGTGTCTGCAAAAAAGGAGCATGGACCCCCTCTGCACCTACACACATTTTTTTTTCTTCTTGCTTTATTTATAATTTTCCAAATAATTAACACTGCTCGAATTATGAATATCTTTGCACCACCGTCACATGCATGGCACAGTATAATATAACCAAGAGCTGTTGACAATATTTTCCATATTTAACCTAGATACATATCTTATCAATGAACGGTATGCAATCAGGCCCCGTCCACTTTAATCCGTACCTTGTGTCTGTAGGTGTCGACCCAGAGGTCCCCAAATGGCTTCTGGTCTGGAGGCTGACGGCAGTTCTTCCGCTTAAGTTGTTAATTGTTCTTTGCAATAGACTGTCTGTTATCCAATCATTAACAATAGGAGCCTTCCTACTACCCCACTACATTGCAACCCGTTGTTTAGCCAGCAAAAGAGCAATGGATATCAGTCTGCGATTTATCACTGACTTAACCTTTAACAGCTCTAGTAAACAGAGTTGCGGGGTGTTGGTTAGTGGCTCTGATGACATGTCACGCAAAACCTCCAGCACCTCATCTCAATATTCCTTTATGGTAGGGCATGTCCAAGCTACATGTAAAAAATCTGCCTGCGCAGCTGCACAACGCGTGCACGTATCATGTTCATGGAGGCCATATCTGTGCAATTGCATTGGAGTGTAGTATGTTTGCTGCAGAAATGTAAAATGAATAGTGCGCAAATTACAGGTAGGTGTGAGCATTTCAGTTAAGGAGCAGCAGAATGTCCACTCTGCAGTTGATAACGGTGTGCTCAACATGGCACTCCACTTATCCATCGCCTTTTCAGCCTCTCTGTGTTGCTCTTGTTGCACTGTGACATAAAGCCTTGTGATAAGGCGCGTGGGCGCCTACAAAAGTACTTGAAGCGGAGGGAGTGTTGGTGGTTCTTAGGAAAATGACGGCTATATCGGTTTTATCCCTAGCCGCAATTGTAGGTAAGTGAAGACAGTCCGAGGAGCAGCCCTAGTGTCCCGAACAGTGACTGGGGAATCAATAAAGAGTTCCTCGTTGAACAAGTCACCCATAGTGTGCCAGCCATTCTCAGCCAATATTGCCCTTGCCCCCTGCTCGTGTGTGTTTAAATGTTGCAGTAGAGGGAGAGCCGGAGCATAAGGCTGGAGCTTTTGGGCTCTCCTCCCCAATGCCTGCCAAGCCGCCGTGGTGCACAGGACTGGGTTGACTTCTCTCCCCCCCCCCCCCCCCCTCCCCCCCCCAACCCCACCCCGCAGTGCTCTAGTAGTTTAGTAGTTACCTGTGGGAGAAGGGTGACCGGAGGTACGGGGTGTGAAATACCATTTTCAATCGGAATGTGTGGAAGGTAATTATGTGGGCGCAGCCAATAGTGCGCGTAGTACTGAGCGCATAGGTAATATAATTGTAGGTTCGGAGCTCCGAACCCACCCTAGATATATGGTTGTTTTAATTCTTTCCAGCTGACCCGCACTTGGCGGCTCGCCCATGTGAGTGTGTTGAGCTGTGACTGTTAATTGCCCAAAAAATTGTTGCGTTAGTGGGATAGGAATATTGAGGAACAGGAACAAAAAATGCGGTAAGATCATTTTCTGGATCCCAATCCGGTCCGCCAGACGGATCCAGTGGGTCACCTGTTGTTCCTACTTGGCAAGGGCTCTCCCATTGTTCTTGCGAATCACCAGCTCTGTAACCCTGTGCTCCCAGATTCCTAAGTATTTAATCTCGTCTGTCTGACACAGCAGGGGAAAGTCTAATGGGAATTGTACAGTACTGGGCGTTAGTGGAATGACCACTGATTTGGACCAATTTATACACAGTCTGGAGTGCCGTTCAAACTGGATGTATTCCCTTAGTAAGGGCATCAGATATTCCTCCAGATTCCTAACAGATGGAACCATGTCGTCCGCATATAACGAAATTCCTATAGGCCGCGTCCAAAACTGAAGTGATGCATGACATTGCCACATCTTGCATGCCAAGGGCACCAGAGCTAGTGTAAATAGTATCGGACCTACACATAGTTACTGACGATGTTCATGATATGATTCTTTTCCTTCTGTATGAGAGGATGGTGGCTCCTCATACACATTTGTTTAGACAGTCACAGTGTAAACCTAAGAAGAGGAATGTTAAATACTTCAATTCATTGGAGGACGTTGATTCTGGATGCATCCTCGTGCGCAATCATCTTTGCCGCCACAGTCATACCTGAGCTTTCTGAAATCAAAGCTCCATCCAGCTCAGTTAAGAAGAATGTCCTCACGGTGGTGCTGGTTAATCTGGCCTGAGGTCCTGCTCGTAGTTTCACTGCAAACCAGCTGGCCACTACATAGCATACAGCAATGTGTACTGAACAGTGAACTGAAAACACATGAGGTCCTCCATGCTACCAAAAGGAAAGATGAAGTAGGTACTGGGGGCTGTGGATTGCCAAAAGGATGTGTGGATGGCCAAAAGGGCATACTCGGTGGCTTATTGTGGCCCAGTTGGGTCCGGAGCATCCATCACTAAATAGTAATTAATTGCAGAGACCGCAGTATACTAGTTTGAAACTAGAGGGCTCCAAAGCAGTAGAAATGCAGCAAAAGCGGTGCGGGGGGAAGTGGGGGGGCGGGGCGGGGGGCGGGGTGGTTGGTTGCTTTGAGAAAGTTCATACCTGCAATTGTGGAATGATGTCTGTTGGGGACAAGATAGAAAAGCTACATACAGTGCAGCGTAGACCATCATTCTTCTGGGTGGTCGGGTGAAGTTGAGATGTACCGGAGTGTAAGCACCCACTCAGTTGTTGCGCTGCTCAAATGACACTTGAGCAGAAGTTGACATGTTGTCTGATAGTTTGGATGGGGATATGTTTGTTTCTTGTCCTGGGGTCTGGGTGTTGGAGTTACTGTTGGTTCTTTCCTTGGGGTATTCTGAGGGGTTACTCCCGTCTCCTCTCTTCAGCTGCTTATGAATTTGTATGGGGGCAAGTATTCCTCACTGTTAGTTTCTTTGGAAGGATGCTCCTCGGATCTGTTGTGTATTCTGGCCGTGGCAGCCCCCTTAACCTACTCCTTTATTAGTTGGAATGTATGGGGCCTCAAAAATATGATGAAAAGATATAAGGTGCATGCCTATTTAAAGAGGAGAGGGGTCCTCATTGCCATACTACAAGAAACCTATCTGACAGCCCCTAAGCAGATGCCACTTCATAAGCATTGGAGGAGGCAGTTCTATGCTACAACATACTCTGCCCACACACGTGGTGTCTTGATATGGGTTATACCAGGCGTCCCATTTCAGTTGACGAGGGAACTCATCGACCCACATGGCCGCTATGTACTTATCACGGGTAGGCTTGCGGGACAAGACGTAACTATTATTGGACTCTACTCCCCTAACACAGACCGTAGACGAGCACAGTACTGTACGACATATAGAATATCTTTGCCGCATATTGTCGGATCAAAACCCGGTGCTTGTTGCGCATGACTGGCATAGAGAACGCCCCCGTATTCCTGAATGGCGATTGCGTGTCGAAATCCTGGGCGACCCAATATTTCAACACTCCATAGGGGAAGCTATCACAAATTATTTTGCTGACAGTGCACAATCAACAAACTCCCTGTTTGCGGGGGTGGGGGGTGCTAGAAGCGAAGAGTTATTGGCACCATACATAGAGAAGCTTCGCTGTTCTGACTATCGAGAGTACATGGTCAGGACCCATGCGGAATGTGGTAAGTCTGGCACGCTTTTGGCCTGGCTTGCTAACCCCATTCCTATGGGATCCTTAAGGTGGCATCACTGACAGGGGAGAGCTTATTTTGACAGTCAGTGTTTAATGAACGGTGCGAGGGCTATACAGCGCCCCCTCTTGGTCCCCCAGTGAGGACCCTGACTAATTCTCTTTGAATGGCGACTCTGACACATATTGATGTGGAGGAAGCCACAGAGCTGGGAGGCACAATCAATTTACACAAAATACAGGCTGCTGTGCGAACCATGGCTCGAGGGAAGGTGCTCGGAACAGACGGCTTCCCTGCAGATCTTTACGCCCAATTCATAGATGGACTAGTGCCTAGGTTAGTGGAAGTCTAGGGTGTGGCACAAGAAACTGTCCGACTGCCGAAAACCACGAGTGAAGCACTAGTGGTTCCTATTCTGAGACCTTGGTGATCACCCGGGACATCCAAGCCTATCGCCCGCTGTCCAT
This sequence comes from Triturus cristatus, assembly GCF_964204655.1. NCBI lineage: Eukaryota > Metazoa > Chordata > Amphibia > Caudata > Salamandridae > Triturus > Triturus cristatus. The sequence goes on from NC_140586.1 coordinate 284,056,969, forward strand.
GCTTAACGTGGACTGTAAAATATTGAGTGGCATTCTAGCCTCCCGCCTCCTCCCCAACATGCCCACGCTCATTCACAAGTATCAAACTGGGTTTATCCCAGAGAGGAACACTGCAATGAATATTAGGAGATTGTTCTCCATATTGCACTCCAGGACACCGGAGGACGGTGGGGCATTGATAATATTTGTTGATATGGAAAAGGCCTTTGACAGCCTCTAGTGAGACTATCTGTACCAAGTGATGGGGGAAATGGGCTTAGGTACCAAGTGATGGGGGAAATGGGCTTAGGTGCAGGATTTATTGAATGGACTAGGCTCCTGTATGCTGGCACCACAGCGCACGAATGCTCGGGTAAAACAATATCCAACGCGTATGAGGTTGGAAGGGGAATTCGGCAGGGTTGTCCACTCTTTCCCCCCCCCCCTCTTTTTTGTGATAGCGGTTGAACCTCTGGACTGTTGTATGCAAGGGCAGAAACTATAGACGAGTGCTCCGGTTGGGAACCTATCATCAAATTGCATTGTATTCCGACCACATGCTCCTCTTCCTGGCTAACGCTGAGAGGGACTTCCCTGGGGCGATTTCCTTACTTGGCCGCTTTGACTCCATGTCAGGCCTGCATATAAATTGGCAAGTCACTCGCCTTCCCACTGAAACTGGACTTGCCCCAACCACACGATATACGGGGTTGATGTGGGAAAACCACTGTATGAAATACCTTGGGGTGAAGGTATACCACGCTACTAGCGATGTGCTAGATGGCAATGTCAGGGCAGCGATTTGTGTCTTCTGCACCAGCATTGGCTTGTGGAAGACCCTGTCCCTTTCGGAGGCGGGCTGGATGGCAGTGGCTAAGATGGTGGCATTACCTTGCCTGCTCTATTTTTTGCCACTCTACCAATTATAATCCCCAAGGCCTCTTTGTTGAACTGAACTCATTAATGGTGGGACTGACCTGGGGGGGTGGTAGGAGGCGAGTAACAATGACTAAATTGTGTAGCCCACAGATGATGGAGGCCTTGCGGCTCCAGATTTTGAGGTATACTACCTGGTAGCCCAACTGCAATGGTTTAATCAATGGTTCTATGCCCTGCTCCATCCTGATGAGGTAGACCCTGGCGATACCCCTAGTACTCATGTACTATCTTGGATGCTACTGACGCCCAAACGCCCTCTACCAGTTGCTGCTAGTGAGTTGGCGGCGGTGCATCATTCTTGGCAACGTGATTTTCTGCGCACCCGTTCTCACCTACCATACGCACCTGATTTGCCACTATGGGCACTGGGATGCACTAATACAACAGGAGCATTGCTGGGGATGCGAGGATAGGTGGGGATGTGCGTGGCCGGGGTGGGCAATCTTTACGGGGATGGCAGACTCCTTCCTTTCGAGGAGCTTGTTGGGCTTTTTGGGATTCCTCCGGGTCACATCCATTTACACCGTGCATTGTCGTGTACTATAAGGAAGCACTGGAAGACAGGAACGGCAGAGCCCCCCGTTCACATGTGCAGCCAAACACTATGCTTGACTTCTGGAATAGCTCATGCAATTACGATCCTATATAGAACATTGAACACCAACATTCACACACCATTAGATGAGCTGCGCCAAAGATGGGAAGATGATGTTGAGGCACCGCTCCCAGAGACACACTGGACAAAGATATTGAATAATGTCTATACAGTATCTCGCCGTGCCAGATTTAAGCTTATCAACTACTATTTCTTACTTGGGGCATACCTTACAATGGGAAAAATAATGTGGAAGTCATCTACCAGTCCCCAGATGCCCTTTTGGAGGAAGACCTTTCTGACGTGGATGAGTTATGAGGGAGCAGTGCTATTATGGGAAGTGAAGAGAGGTCATGACTCTGTGGACATGGCCTGTGAAGGGCTGGTGGACTGTTTGAGGAACCCTGAAGATGATGCCTCTGATGACCCTGAACACCTCAACCTGCCTTTGTAATCTGACCAGTGGCGGATGGGGTTGGACAGAGTAGATGTATGGCCTGAGGGCAGAGGTGTGACTGCTTAGAGAGTGGGGGTGCCCTCCTGAGACTATATACTTTGCTGCTGCGAGGAGTGGGAGATGAAAGGGGGAGGAGGGGATGCGATTTCAGAATTAGATGGGCCAACCTGACCATATATGCCTCAACATCCCCTGAAATACTGGGGGAATCCTGTACTGTGATAGCATGATGTTACCCAGTTACATTGAACTGGACCATATTGCTTATCAATATAGTAAAGAATAATACGGCTATCACCGACATCGAACTATTGTATGTTGTTTGAAAATGACAATTAAAATCTGTTTAAGTATGCACACCATACTTAATTTTGCGGACCTACATTGGGTGGCATTTCTTGGATTTTAGTAATGGCAACATATCTTTCGCTTTAATATTTGTAATGAGTTGCACAGCTGCGCTTAGATCAACTTTAAGGGGATTCATAGTACTTTTTTGAAGGCCTGTTAGTGAATCCACTTTCCAAACTACAGATGACCATATTCAACCAACATTGGTAGCTGTTGTTCTGAAACCATATGTTTAAGATTGTAAAGGGAATGTAGTTGCTATTGAGTATTTATTGTGACATTATTAAATGGTCCTTTTTGGAGAAGGAGTATAATTTGTTTGGGAAGGTCGGAAGAAATTCAGTTTATCCGGATTTAGTTATAAAAAGTGTTAGGTTACCCATATGTTCAGTCACCTTGAGTCTCTTCTTTAAACTGTTAGAATCTTGTTTAGAGATTTCTTTTTAGATCTAGCTGAATATCAGCATGTTGGTCAATATTTAGACGTTGTTCCCCTGATAAGTCTGGGTGGTACTGCATAAAAAGTGAGGAGAGTAGGAGCCAGTATGGAATCCTGAGGTATTTTAATTCATGTGTACTGTTTGCCCTTTCTACTGATTAAGATCTCTGTCTCTCTGTATTACTTCATGCCTTTAAATCCAGTGCTTTCTATGCCTGTCCTTTATCTGGAGTACATGGAAGAGATTTTTTGCATCAAGTGTGTGAGAAGCTTCTTTTAGGAGCCTACAGTTGAAGTAGGATGCGTAATACCTTTTTCATTTCCCTTAAAAGCACATCAGTAACAGACATGAATGCCGTTTTACTGCCGCGTTCCTCTATCAACCCAGATTGCTTTGGGCCCAGCAAGTTGTTAATATTCATGTGTTAAATTCAACTGTACAATGACAATACTCTTTTGTTTTGCCACAGAAAGTGTTGATCAGTTACAAACCTGAAATTGTCAAGCTCTTCTGTTTTTTCAAAATGTTTAACCGAGGTAATGACCTGTCCTGCAATTGGAAAACATTCTCTTTTCCCAAGAGCAGATAACACTATTTTGCCCCGTGAAAAAAAGCTGTATGGATCTATGGTTTTGGTTAAGACATAATCATGAGATTAGGGACTGAGGGCTTACTCGGCTTTACCAGTGAGACTCGCTTTGAAGCGACTGCGTGTTTTAAATGTGATGTGTTCTTATAGAAACTGATTTTAATGATTTAGAAGCTTTTTGTATTCTCTCCGCTTGCTGCTGTTTACGCTGCTAACTTTCTAATACCCGCACTTTAAAAACGAAATCCTTTGCCTATTTGCACATTTCTTACACTCCTACCTTACCGGCGCGGTGATCCCTTCGAGGGGGCGGAGGGCTTCTCCATCCTCGGGACGCCATCTTGCTGCTTGCAGCCGGTTAGCGCCCTAGACTTTTGGCTCCAGGCCGCATTTAATGCGCGCAGAACGGACGCGCAGCGGACGCGCGCAGCGGGCGCGCCTAAGGCAAGCCCGTCTGCGCCCGTCCGCGTCCCGTCAGCGTCCAGCGCCAGGGAAGCTACGATAGAAGCCTCAGTTTCTGGTGAACTCACTCCACGGGTTTTCTACTCTGGTGATGTTCTCAGAGACTTGGAGGCAGCGGCCTGTCATCCCCCTCATTCCTTGGATGTGGCAAAGAGGCCGGTTGAATTGTGCAGTGTTTGTGGCTTCCAGTTAAGGGAGGGTTGTGGCCTGGTCTCTAAAGGCATTCGTAGCCTCAAGGAGAGGGATAATTCGGTGCAACTTTCTGCAGCACTAATCAATGTCCGCTCTCTAAAGAAACATCATGAGGACGTTTACTGCCTGCTGGAGGATGCCTCCCTAGACATGCTGTTTCTCACTGAGACCTGGCTTGACCCTTTTTCTGCTCCCACAGTTGCTCTGTCTACCCCGGTGGGCTATAGAATTCTTAGAGTCGACCGCCAGGGGTCAAGGGGAGGGGGGGGGTCGCAGTTGTATACAAAGATAAATGGGACCTTCATCTGGGCAATTCAGAGGACTGGGCTGGATGCGAAGCTCTTAACTTTAGTGCCCGTCTGTCAGCCCATTTCACACTTGGGGCTACCCTGATCTATTGGCCGCCGGGACCATCCGGTCCATTTCTTCAGGCTTGGGGAGATGCTCTCACTTCGAGGGCGGTCAGGTTCTCTAGTTTTCTTGTGTTGGGCGATTTGAACCTCCATGTGGATATGCCTGAGGATGGGGAGGCGGCTGACATGTTGGACATTCTTCATACTGCCCAGCTTGTTCAGCACGTTGGCCTCCCCACTCATCGGGCTGGTCGCATATTGGACCCCATCTGCTCCAATTTCCCTATCCTGGTCACAGACCCTCTCCCAGTGACGTGGTCTGATCATTTCATATCCTACTTCTCTTGGACCGTCTCTAGGGCCGATGCTCGGGTGCTGAGCTCGGCGAAACCTGCTCTGGGGAAAGTGGACCCTCTAGAATTTGCTCGGGCTCTGGATATGGCCAGACCCGTGCTGTCGGGAGGTCTGGAGGAGTGCATGTCAATTTACGGGTTGTGTGTCCGGTGTAGTGAACTCCATCTCCTCTCGCCGGCCCATCAGACCGACTAGAGTCACCCCCTCTAGACCTTGGTTTACTCCCGCCCTAAAAACGCTCAAACATGAGTGCAAAATTTTGGAGCGGACTTGGCGGAGGAGTAACTATTGCCCTATGGCTAAAGTCATTCTCAGAAGGATGCAAAGGTCTTATTATGGCGCTATTTCCGTGGCTAAAGGTAATTTCTATGCAGCTCGCATTGATGCGGCCAGGAACTATTCGAAAGAAATCTTTTCCATAGTGCAGAGCTTCACCTCCCTGTTAGCCCAAACAAGTGTTACTCCCTCCTCCTTTGACTGGTGCAATACCTTGTCCGGGTTTTTCAGGGATAAAATCTGGCTATTCAGACCTCGTTCTCTCCTGATACTGACGCTCGGACTGGGGCTCGGATGGTACAGGCAGCTCCTCCTACTTTGCTGTCTGTTTTTAGCCCTGTCCACCCTGTGGAAACTCTTAAATTACTCAGAGGGCTCAAATCAGGGTCCCCTGCAGACGCTTGTCCAGCCAGACTCCTGGCTGATGTAGCGGAGAGCATTTATCTTGAAGTCACCCTGATTATTAATCTTTCTCTTCAGTCTGAGGTGGTTCTGCAGGTCTGGAAGCAGGCCAAGATTCTACCATTACTTAAAAAACCTTCCCTAGACCCCCTAAATCCAGGCAACTATCGACCCATCTCCCTCCTGCCAGCCATTGCTAAGGTTTGCGAGAAGGTGGTGCATAAACAACTGTCTGACTTTGTGGAGGCGGAGGCAATTTTGCACCCAGCGCAATCTGGGTTTCGGGCGGGCCACTGCACTGAGACGTTCTTGGTCGAGGTTGTGGAGGCTATTCGGATTTGCTTGGATGCTGGGGGCAGAGCAGCTCTGATTGTGCTGGACCTCTCGGCAGCCTTTGATACGGTCCTGCACGATCTTCTGCTCACCCGTCTCACTGAGATTGGCGTGTCTGGGACCGTATGGGGCTGGCTTAGGTCCTTCTTAGCTGACAGGGTTGAGCAGATCTGGCTCCCCCCCCTTCTATTCCACCCCCCACCCGGTCACCACGGGTGTCCCGCAGGGCTCCTCCCTTAGCCCTTTGCTCTTTAACATTTATGTTATGCCTTTGATCCATCTGGCTGAAGCTCTTGGGGCCAAGGTTTTGGCCTATGTTGATGACACTCAACTTCTCTTTACTTGAGATAAGGCCCCCAGTTCGGCTTTTGTGGCCCAACAGTGCCTTCGTTCCATCTTCACCTGGCTGGCTGGTGCTCCGCTCAAATGTAATGAGCAGAAATATGAGGTTCTGCTCTTCGGCACTTTTTCCGCTGACTTTCGTCAACAGCTGTGGCCTCTAGAGCTTCCCCTACCTCTCGCTGAGGGACAGCCCGCTAAGAACTTGGGGGTCTGGTTCGAGGAGAATCTCTTGTTCTCCACCCATATCAAGAAAACTGCTGGCTGCTGCTTCGGTCTCATCAAAACACTTAGGAAATTCTTTCCTTTTCTTCCGCATGCAGCCAGAGTCACAGTTACTTGTGCTCTGATTCTTTCTCGACTAGACTATGCCAACTCCCTTTTACGTGGGCTCTCCGGGTTACTTGATCAAAAAACTGCAGGTGGTCCAGAACACGGCGGCCAGACTACTTCTGGGTATTTCTTCAAGGAAGAGTGTCACGGCCCATCTACACTCTCTTCACTGGCTTCCGGTTGCAGCCAGAATCAAATTTAAATCTCTAGTTCTGGCTCATCGTGCCCTCCATGGCCAGGGTCCTTTAGATCTCCAGAAACGCTTTTGCCACTATGTCCCCGCGCGGACTCTGCGCTCGGCTTCTTTAGGCCTGGCGCTGATTCCGCGTTATAAACTGCAGAGGATTGGGGGCTGCTCTCTGGTGGTTAGGGCCAGCAGGGCCTGGAATGCCCTCCCACTTGATCTACGCCTCACTCAGGAGCTCGCAGTCTTCAAAAGGAAGCTTAAAACATTTCTCTTTGCTTGATTGGCATTGTATCACTCTGGTTCGCGCCGGGACACTCCAGAGTAGCCGAGCGCGTTACAAGTGGAAATAACATAACATTTGTTTTTTGAGTATTTTTCCCTAGAGTGTTGTCTGAAAGGTTCTCAAAGGAGTCTCAAATTGTCATGAGTTTCCATCGCAGTTCTATTTTGGCTGTATTATCTGCAATCAATAACATGTTTTCTGACCTTTCCTAGTTTTTTCAAATAAGTAAAAAATTGATCACATTTTGATGAGTCCAATATAGCCTGTTGAGGTGGTTTGGGAATGATTACGAATCAAGTAAAACACCTTATTTGGTTTGCATTTAGCGTCCGTAAGCGTTAAAAAAAAAAAAAAAAATAATAATAATAATTCTAAAGAAGGCTTTGCTCTTAAGAGAATGTTTTTCTGTAAGTAGTTCTGGCTAATTTTTAGAGTGCTCTGTTTAGGAATAGATCGTTTATGTCACCATATCCAGTCTTATAACCTATCTTTTTTTCTCTCTTGATTGAGGTCTTTATAGAACCAAGCTAAAGATTTTTTTCAAATTTTCAGAATTATTAGAGTTCCTTCATCTAGAACAGAGAAGGTGACGATCTTGTTTAGTAGTTCAACTCTCTTGTCTGAATGTACCAGTAATTTATTAGCAACATTCATACTCTGAGCAGCTGAGTAAATTGACTTTAGGTTTCTGGCATTTAATTGTGGTTAATTTGCGTTAACTTTTATTGTAGTATTAGAAAAATGAATTTCAAAGGCAATCAATGGATGGTCTGATCAACGAACTAGCACAGGGTTCTTAGTAGTTCATTATCCTTCTTTGGTGGTGATCTGGGCTACTGTGGAGCTTTTATTACTGGGTGAGGGGCGGTGAAGATTTGGATTTAATATTGTTTGAGGCATTTCGAGCCTACAAGAGAGAAGCAATATTTTTGGCTACAGTGTTGCTGATGTCTCCCCTGTGGATATTGAAATTTCCTAACTTAACACAACAGTTATCTGAAAAGTTCTTGGTTTCTTGAAAAAAGTGGTTTTCTTTCAGCTACTGCTGATCTGTTTCTTTCTTTTCTTCTCCTCTGCAGGATAATGCATACCCAGCTGATGAACTCATGCCTTTAACGTGCCGTGGGAGAGTCCGAGGTCAGGAACCAAGTCGAGGGGATGTAGATGATGCCCTGGGAAAGTTGGTATTTCTTTTTCTTGAGTTTTCCTGGTAAAGAATGAAATTTGAAAAGCCGGTTGGATCATTTTTCACAAATCGGTATATTCATAAGAAAATGCAAAAAAGTAACTGACTCGTGAATGTAGATCTTCCCAGTGAGACTGATAGGAGTATGCTATAGTTCGTAACCTTACATCTTTGAACAAAAATTAGGACACCTTTCTTATATACTGTTCATCAGACATTCTGTTGCTATGTCTGTCGCAGACTGTATGTATTGCGGCAGACCGCTGTTAATGGGTTTACAGATTGTATGCTCTAGCTTTCATGGTCACTCTGGTCACTTCATTGACTGAAAACAAACGCAACAGAGTGACAAGTTAATATTAACACAATATTTCTGCATGTGATCAAAACAGTTACTGCAATGTAAAATTTTGTAGGTAGTACTATTAAGCATTAGTGTTTTTACTGTTTGAATAGCTCTGACGAAGAAAAATTACCATAGTGTCTCAAACTATGCATCTTAGATTCAATTAATTTTGGTGTTTAACAGCTGGTGTGCCAAAAGCTGGCAAGATTCCAAAGTTCTAGATTAACTAAATAATTAGACAAGTTTGTACCTTGGGAACATGTACATTGAGACTAGTTCCCTGAAGTACTAAGTGAGCTCCCTCTACATTTGACCAGCACAGGTTGTAGGAGTACAAATCCGGCAAAACCTGCAGAAGCGGCTCTTCCAAGCCTTCCTGTGCACATTTATAGCCGGTCTGTGATTTAGTATTCAGCTTCAGCAGCACAGCAACAAGCTTCATCTTCTGAAATCAGGGAACAAAGTGGTTGCCACTGCTACTTCATCTCCTAAAAAAATGTGGTATGTCATTTTGAGTTAGAGCAATTTGAAATGGATGCAGGAATTATGTACTGCAGTGTGGATTATGATTCAGATCCGTGATATTAAAGACTAGAGTCCATGGTTGTGCTGCGTAGACCACCCTTTATTATCCTTGGTGCATTTCCAGTCTGTGATGGTACAAGAGGCTAAAAAAAAGAGAGAGTAGGAACATCCCTTTGCTGATATAATTTTCTGATTAATGCAGTTCCTGACCAACGCACTAAGTGAATTGTAATCTTTCTAGTGATTTTAGGATATTTAACATTATACATCAAATATTCCTAAATGTTACCAACAAACATATGTAATTTCATTCATTGAACAAACCTATCAGTTTCATTGTCAAAATGATAACCTTATCTAGTGGTCCACATTGCACCCAGACACATTTTATCCAATGATGGTTCTATTTTCAGATCGAGAAGTAGAATTAAAATGGTGGTTTCATAAAACTATTATACATCAAATATGCCTAAATGTTACCAACAAACACATGTAATTTCATTCATTGAACAAACCTATCAGTTTCATTGATGAAATAACCACCTTATCTAGTGGTCCGCATTGCACCCAGACACATTTCATCCATTGATGGACCCTTTTTCAGATCGAGAAGTGGAATTCAAATGGTGGTTTCATAATTTATTAGACCTATCTGTTTAGATGCATCTTATTCTAAGGTGACTATATATGTTTCAGAGTTTTCAAGTCCCATTTTAAATGGTTGTAAAGTGGATACAGGGCAGACGGTAATGGCCCTGTTTTACAAACAAAGTGGGACGTCTATACCCAGAATGTGTGCTGATGCCTCTCCTATAATTCATATTTTCTCACTAATATATTTTAACCTTTAAAGCTAATTAAATGATCTCCTTTGGATTATAGTCACTTCGCCTCAAATCTCAGCTATTGTGTGTTCTTTATTTCTACCATAACATTGAGGGTCATCAAGGTTTCAGTTTACCAAGATAATTAAAAAAAAATGTTTGTTGATAACCAGTATACTAATATTACAAAATTATAAAGTCTACAAAATACATTCGTTTTTATATTATATATGTTAACACACCTTTCTTCAATTAGAAAAAGCTGCTAGCTGCAATTCATCTGACATCTTTTCCTTGTCATTTTGAATGTATTTGATTTGGGGACTTTACTTTTGCACTGTCTTTTGATAAAGTAAAATAGTAGTTTTATTTCATTAGTCACATAAGTGGTCCAAGATGGATTATTTTATTTTCCTAGGTTTCAATAATAGTATCCAAACATCTTTAATAGGAAACATTATAAATGCCACAGGCCCTTAAGCTTCAATAAATTCTATACCATATATCTGGAGTTTGTTCAAGACCAATACTTGTATACAAAGTTGATCAGTAGCATGCCAAAAGTGCAAAGGGATATTTATGCTGACTTCGGTTAGGGTCTCTGTTTCTACAGATAAGGGAGCAGATATTTCAGAAGCTAAATAGAAATGCTAGCCTTGCACAGTAGCCTCAAATGTAGAACCCTAAATTAGAGTTCTGGTCCTTGGTTTTGATTGTTGACGCTTAATCTGTTCTACTTTATAGACATGCCAGGTAATGACTCTTCCTAACTTTCTAGCTCATCCAAGTCATGGCAGCAGTTGGAAGCATCTCGGTAGGACCCAAAGAAGTAAATAATTGATTCATTGCAATCCAGGTCATCTTTGCTGGCGTACTTGTCCTATTAAGGATGGTGCTCAAGGAGGGGAATTAAAGAAAGAAATGTATAAAAAGATTGCACAACAGAGAGAGATTAAAAAAAAATGAAATGGTGCATCAAAATGTCTTGGCAAATTGGAGAATTCGTTTAGACCTGATGTCTGAGGATTTTGTTTCCTGTTTCTTCATGCCCAGTCTGAACCTTAAAGGGAAAGAAGGTGTTAAATCTTCTGTCATAGTCCTCAGTCTGACTCTTGAGGTTTGCTTTGGTCTCCCAATAGTCCCTGAAGTGGTGCCACATAAGAAATTACAAATCAGGCCTATTCGTAGTTAATCAGTTCAACTTACTTGCCAGACAAACTCTGTTTGAGTGTTTGCATTTTAACAGAGTTTAGATTGTGAGTTCTATCAAAGAAAGAAACATCTTACTCCATTCTGCTAGAATAATTGTTCAGAAGGCCTTTAGTAAAGTAATAATGTTTGCTTCTGTTGTACAGTAAATATATGGCATGAAACACTTATTGGCATAGTCTGTTTATTACAACATTTTATTCTCCTGCCCTGGTTTATTTCCTGGTCTCTTGGAGCAACATTGGCAATTGAGGGAATTAAGCTAGAAAAAAAACAACTTTCAAGCTCTCTGGTTTAATAAACATCAGCCACGCAGCCAAAAAGTGAATAAAATAAAAAGCAACATACAAACGGTGACAGCATCTTTATACATTTTAGGAATAGGCCTCTTCACCTGCACAGCCTTTAGCTTTTTCAAGAAGCTTTTGTGCCTTGGTAGCCAAAGAGTTTTTTTGTAAAATGTGTAATTTAAATCCTGGAAATATCTCTTCTGATGGATATTTTTAACCTCAAATTCTTGATATTTGGAATATTGCCTAGGCTCTATACTGGATTCATAAACTTAACAGCAGTGCTCCCACCGATCTGAAGTTATGAAGGAGAAGCCACATATAAGTTCCAGTGCTGTGCGCTGAATTCAGTTCCTTTCTTTACACGCTGATGCGAAGCTCCGCTCCAAGCTTTCATATGTCTTCCTACCACCCCTAAATGTTTCTACAGTGTGCTTGAGAACCATATAGCCTCCAGAAACTACAGGCTCCAAACCATATCACTGACTGCAGGAAACAGATGTTGGTTACAGACCTGCACTCTTAGGTATCTCTGGTTTCAGGACTCCAGCAATTACCAAGTCATGGGACAAATGCTCCTGTATGCCCCCAAATTTGATCCAGGACAGGGAGGCACATTTCTACAATGGGGAGCAGAAGAAGAGGTCCTGGTCGAAGCACAAGTCCCCTTTTTGCTCTAAGTGCCGTCCCAATCTTGAGATCACTGCTACTACGGTCCACTTCCCATTCTAAAGTCTCTGAGTACATCAAAGTCTAAGTCAAAGTACAGTCATAAAAATAAAAGTGTGAAATAACCCCATCCCACCAATCTAGTTCTGAAACAAATGCGCAAGGGCTTCAAGGCGAACCTCATACCAGTTTGACTGGCCTCAAAGCCAATTACTCGGTTGATCATAGCACACCCCAACAGATAGTTGCCTTCAGGAAGGTCATCCTGAAAATGTCTGTGTGATATTGTCTTCATCTGCAGTGCCTTCTGGCCCTAAGGATCCTCTGGGACCTCCAACCAGATTACCCCGGGCAGGTTCTCCCCAGATGCAGTGTGCCCTCTTGGGATCCATTCCCGGCCTCTTATCAGTTCCGGTACAGTTTTCCACACCGGCTCAGGGATCTGTGCCTGTTCCTATTACCCTAATGGGCGACCCAGTGGTAGCACCTATGTCAGAACCTGAGCCATCCTTGGCCTGATCTCGAAGGATATCCCGATAAGAGCTTCCATTGTCATTCTTCGTTATTCTAACCCAACTCCTCTACCACAACACAGCAACCAGCAGAGGCTCCATTTTCCTTTTAGCTCTCACTCTGACCCTCTGTAACATCTAAGTAGGGTCCACCCCCCCCCCCCGAGTGAGTGAGAGAGAGAGCAAAAAACACACTGGCTGACATATGAAAGGCACAAATGCAGTGAAATCCAATTGGTAATAACAAATGTGATACTATTCTATGCTCCCACAAGCCTCCCAATACAAATGGTACCTCAATTCTGGGGGTACGCCTAGTGCCTGCAACAGAAAACAGCACAAAATGCAACATGTGCTCATTGCATTTTCCCACCAAATACTGAGCCTTTTTTTTCCAGTGTGGGTAGCTCTAGATTTTGGGCTCTAGCTCAGCCAGCACATATGGAAACCTAGTCATCCTGTACAGTTTTAAAATCTAGACACCTAGGGCTATCCAGGGTGGGCTGACTAGCGTGGCCCCCCTTATTTTTTTTTTACTCAGAATGCTTTGTAAACCTCCACTTGGAGTTAAAAAGCATATTTTCCTTGCATTTCTCCAGAGAAAAATGATCCTTAACTTTTGTGGGTAAAGCAAACACAAGGCGATGATGGACGGAGCGCTGACACTTTTCAGACACTTGCCCCTGTCACAGATCTGAGTTTAATCCATCATCGTTATTTAGCTCACTTTGCCACCCAGGTCAGACCCAGCCATCCATAGGCAAATCAATCTTGACTGCCCGAATTGCCAAGCAAGGTCTTTCCTGGACTGGAAACAGGCATCCTGGGACCGGTTTCGGTGTGACCACCCTCATCAGCCAGGCTAGCTTGAATTCAGTGGCAAAGTCAGCAAGGGACCCACGTCTGGCCATACCCTGGCAACTTACGGCAAACAAAGCAAACACAAGGAGATGATTGGGGGAGTGCTGAAACTTTTCAGACACTCACCCCCAGTCACAGATCTAACTTTTGTGGGTAGGCCAAGTGTCTATGACATGAAAAGGAGCCAAACGCAATGTAGGTGCATTGCACTTTTCCACTGAAAAACAATGCGTTTTATTCAGTGTGAGTAGCTCTGGATTTTGGAACCTAGCTCAGCCTACACTTATCGAAACCTAACAAACAGCACATTTTTGAAAACTAGACAGGGTGGGGTAACATGCATGGCTTTAACCAGGTGTTTTTTAAAATCCAGAATCCCCTGCACAGCACAAACTTTGCCTAAAAAATACACATTTTCCGTGCATTTATGTGAGGAAAAGTCCTGGAATCTGCAGTCAGCCACAAATTTCCTACCACCCAACGTTTCTCTAGGTCTCGCGATAAAAAAGCTGCCTCACTTATGTGGGTGGGCCACATAAGTGAGCCCACCCACTCACTTATGAGTGGGAAGGGACCCAACATGTTTTGTGGGCACATGAAAATGATCTATCACAAAACAACCTGGTTTTGCAAGGGGGCCACCTTCGTTTTTGGTCCTGGTTTCAGCAACCATCTAGGGAAGCCAACGTTTTCTTACCCAGAATCACCTGTAAACCTTACATTTAGCTTAAAAAAAATCACATTTTCCTCATATTTTCGTGTTGGATCAGCGTTCTGGCACAAATTTCCTACCACCCAAAGTTCCCCTTGATCTCCCGATAAAAATTCTACCTAACTTGTGTGGGTTGGCTAAGTGCCTGCGGCAGGGAAGGGCCAAAAATGTGTAGAGATTGAGGGGAATTCAAAGCAGGTCCAAGAGGTCAGTTTTTTTTAATACGGTTTTAGGCTGACTCTGCTTCGTGCACATAAAATACAGAACTGTTCTTTGCTGAAGGCACATGTAAGCCTCTCCACTACTTTATGGAAAGCTTCGATCTCTCTATCTCTCTCTCTCTCTTGATATATCTATATATTGTTAGGACTGAGTTTCTATCAAAAAGGTGATTTTCATTTGCCTACGCCTTTGGTGCCATTTGATGAATCTTCATGAAATTTTCAAAAATTTGGGCGGGGTCCAAAAAGGTGCGTTTCCCATTTAATTCCCATAGGACCTTTCAACAAGCCTACAGCCTGAACTGCTGGAATGGTATTACACCAAATTTGGCCGAAAGCTAGATGTTGGTCTGTTCAGTAGTTTAGGAGATATTAGCTGAAAACAAATTTGTACATTTGGGGATTTGGATTATCCACAGATTTACCCGTGGGCAATCTGCGGATTCACACGCACTAGCGAAATCTTGATTGGCTTGCCGCACCTTGAGAGAAAAGTTGCGGCCGGCATTTTGTTACCAGGAAACGGTTGCCGGTGTTGAAAACACGAGTGAATATTAAGTGAAGGGGTCAGGTGAGAGGTTTCCTAACCACTTGTGAATGCTTAAAATGAGGGGTGAGGGTGTATTAGGGCCATGAAATTACCCACATTTTTTTGGGGGAGATTATTCGTGGAATCAGCAGGGGTTCCTTACGAGGCTCAGCACCCCACCCCCGGTGTAACTTCAGTGGGCGATCCGCTGTTATCAAATAAAATATTTATATATATATATATATATTATATATATATATATTCACTGAAAAAACCATAGGTTTCACACATGTTATAGTTAGCTGGACATTTTACTGATAAAAAAGCAATAAAATTCCCCCGTTATAGTTAGTGCAGGCAACTATAACTCACGTGACCGCAATCCTCTGCTGATGACATATGTGTCTTTATGAAAAAAAAATATTTGTAATATATGTATAGCTAAAATTTAATGGAAGAAGACATGGGCAAATAAGTGTCTAATATTAGCATCAGCAGAGGATTGCGGTCACGTGAGTTATAGTTGCCTGCACTAACTATAACGGGGGAATTTCATTGGTTTTTTTATCAGTAAAATGTCCAGCTAACTATAACATGTGTGAAACCTATGGTTTTTTCAGTGAATTTGCAAGGTTTTTTAAATGCTAATTCCTAACTATAACGTGTGTGAAACCTATGGTTTTTTCATTGAATTTGTACGGTTTTTTAAATGCTAAGTTACTTTACGCCATTCGTGGCGTGCGCGCCCACTTAACGCAGTTCGTTCCGTGCGCGCACGGTGCGCTTCGCGCACAGTGAGCACGCGGTGCGCTTCGCGCGCCCACTTTACGCAGTTTGTGCCGTGCTTATATACCCATTTATTCTTCCATCGACCTTGAGATATACATATATAAAACATATTTAATTTTCAGAAAAACACACATTCACTGGATGATGTCATCAGTGATGTCATCAGTGATGTCATTTGAGATGTCATCAGTGATGTCATGAGTGATGTCACTGACCATGTCATGAGTGATGTAATATGTGACGTCATCAGCAGTGCATTGCGGGCGCGCGAGTTATAGTTAGCTGAACTAACTATAACGGGGGAATTTCAATGGTTTTGTACAAGTGAAAAGTCCAGCTAACTATAACACCCCTGAAACCTATGGTTTTTTCAGTGAATTTCTGAGGTTTTTTAAATGCTAATTCCTAACTATAACGTGCCTGAAACCTATGGTTTTTTCTGTGAATTTCAAAGGTTTTTAAATGCTAATTTCTAACTATGCCTACAGAGATAGGACATGTGAAGAAAGAAGAAAAAATGCACAGAAAGAAACAAAAGAAGTGCAGAAAGAAGCAACAGAAGTCCTCAAATCCGAAGATAAGTGCAGGAAGAAGGATAACGTGCAGAAAGAACAAAAAGAAGAGCAGAAAGAAGCCTTGTTGCAAAATCATCCTGTACCCTCAACTTTTTCAGACGGATACTGGTGGTAACTGAGTCTGACTAACCAGTCCTAGAGCCAGTGCTATGTTAAAAGACACTTAGAATACAGTGAAAACACCTACATACACTAGGGAACATTATGCGTTGGGGTCCCCCTGTGATTAGCATGACCTCCTCTGTAAGCCCCTAGTGTATAATAGGGCATGGGGATTAAAACTACCTCTTAAAACAGGCCACAGGGCGTTTTTGCACACGTTAACTCAGGCCCCGTCCCCTCCCTTCACCACTGTGTAAACACGCCCTGTGTCCATTTTTAGTTGGGAGATTAAGTTCATTTGAATCCTGAGGGTCCCTAGGGTCCAACTAGCCCACTAGGTACCTCCAGTAAGTGCCACAGAGCTGCGTTGCAGAGAGGTGTAAAAAGTGGCACGGCCTGGACCACCTCTCTGCAATGCAGCTCAGTGGCGCTTACTGGAAGCACTTGGTGGGCTAGTTAGCCCCCAGGGGCCCTCAGTATTGAAGGGAAATTATATCCCCAATTTAAAACGTGCCATAGTGCGTGTTTGCACACGTCACCTCAGGCCCCATCCCCTCCCTTCACCACTGTGTAAACGCGCCCTGTGGCTGTTCTAAGTTGAGAGATTAAGTCCCCCTGAATCCTAAGGGTCCCTACGGTCAAACTAGACCACTAGGTACCTCCAGTAAGCGCCACAGAGCTGCGTTGCAGAGAGGTGTAAAAAGGGGCTTGGCCTCAGAACACCTGGCTGCAGCGCAGCTCCCTGGCGCATACTGGAGATGCCTGTTGGGGGCGCGTTTGCAGAGTGCTGCACGGAGGGGGCATGGCCTCCGGCACGATGCCAGTCTTTTATTTATTTTAGTTTTTTAAGAAGGGGGGCTGTTTGGTTCCCCTTCTTATTCTAATTTATTGGCCCTGATGACCCCATCCCCCAGGGCCAGTCTCCTAATTATATTTTTTTGACCCCAATCCCCAGGGCCGGCCACTGTTTTTTATTATTTTTAAAAAATATATATTTATAGACACACCTAGGACATGCTGGACAAACCGTACGTACCTATCACCATGACGATTTGCGTGATATTCATTAAAAGGCGACTATGCATGCAATGAATCCACGTGGAATGTATTTACACCACTAGTGAAGCTCTGACATGTCTGATGCCCTACCGTGCCTAATCCTGGTAGACACCCTTGTCGTTTATTTATACAAACATGGGTAGCTATTGACGGGCACATTTAATACACATGCACACCAAGCCATTCAAAGGGGATTCGACAAAAATTCGACCAAAACTATGCAAGAAACCCCCCTCACGGTTAATAAAACACACATCCACTGCCGGATGTGTAATACTTTTTATTTTACTCTCTGGAAAGGGGACGAACATCACTTGAGAGTCACAGCGTGCTCCTGACAGAGCCCAATGCTGTGTTACACCCACCATTGCCTGCCGAGTGCCACACACCTCTGTGTTGTATTCCACTAGCTAGTGCATATGCTATGACACTCTCTAGCCCATGTGCACTGTAACACCACCCCGTGAATATGTCATGCCACACTTGTCTTCGCACGGGTTATATTGCCCCATCTAACGTGCCTTTCTAGATGCCTATGTTATAACGCACAGTGCTATGCCATACATATTACAATCTGGGATCCATATCTTTGTCACAGTGCATATGCAACGTTACACTCCCCAGCACATATTTTATATTACAACTTTAGAGACTAGTTAGGTTACACAACACTGCCCTGTGCATATTACACTCCAAGGCGCATATCGCATAGCACGCGCTAGTGCCTGTGCTATCTCGCGCTCTCCAATGAATCTGTCATTGCGCACAATGTATTGCATATTATATTTCACGCCCGGTTCATCTTATATCACACTTTTTGGTGCATAGTTTATACCATACACTATATCTAGTTTTCATTTTCAATCGTGCTCTCAGGACTATGTTCTATATAACACTGTGTTCACCTACCCTTTTCACGGGCATTACATTTTGCGATAGGGGGTGGAGGGTCAGGGGGTGTTTCTGCCAAGTGAGCCCGGAGTCACAGTCACAAACGTCCTCTTCTTCCTGAATAAAAGTGAGATTATGCTGCATACTTGTTCATATTTTAAGTAGTTCGCACAGACACAATGTTTTAAAAACAATAAAGTTCCTAATACCCGCCTTCTCTGAACAGTTAGCTTGCTGCCCCATCCCCTTCCTCCCTATCCTCTGTTGTGTGAATCCATGGACTAGCCTCCTCCCTCCTGCCATGCATGGTCTGATGTGCTGCCACTGCCCTCAATTTAGTATGATGTACCAGTCCACTCCTCCTGCCCTCCATTGCCCAATTCTATGCCCCATCATTGACCTCCTGCTTAAACTCTGTGCTTAGCTTGCTGCCCCTATTCTCCTTCCCCCTGCCCTCCGATGTCTTTGTGCATGCCCCTGCTCCATCCTTTTTGCTCACCATGTCCCATGGACCTGCCACTCCTATCTACTCTGAGTGTTCTGTTGAGCTGCCACTCCCCTCCCACCTGCCTAGCATTGTCAGATGACTGTAACCTGTCCCTGCCACCTCCACCCTGCCTGTCCACATGCCATGCCCCTATCCTCTTCCTCCTGTCCTACATGGTCCATTGTACTGCCACACCCTTCTGCCCTCCCTGGTCTGTTGTGCTGCAACTGCTCCTCCTGCCTGCCCCGTGTGGTCTGTTGTGAGGTCCCTTCCCCTGAACTTTCTTGTCTGTGCACAGGTCCTGACCCTCCCTTCTATCCTCCATCGTCCTTTGTGCATGCCCCTCCACCCTCCTTCTTGCCCATCATAGCCATTGTGCTGCCACTAACCCTCCCACTTGCCATGCATGGTCTTCTGTGCTGCCATGGCCCCTCCCACCTTCCCTGTGTGGTCAGTTAGCTGCCCCTGACCCCCTCCCACCTTCCCCCCATGGTCTGTGTGTATGCCATCACAGTCTCACTGTTGCTCTTCATGGTGTGTCTTGCTTCTAGTGCCCATCCTGCCTGACCATGGCTATCTTGCTGCTCCTGCCCTGCCCCCTTGCCCCCAGCCCTACTCCCTCCCTCCTGGCTTGTCTGTTCCATTGTAATGCCCCTGATCCGTCCCTCCTGCCCTTTATGGTCTGTTATGCTGCAGCTTTCTCTCCTGTCTGTCCATTATGGTCAGCTAGCTACCATTGCCTCTTGCCCCTCTGTTCTCTGTTGTCCATGTGCATGGTCCTGTCCCCTCCCTCTTGCTTTCTATGGATTGGTGTGCTGCACTCCCGTCCTGCATGCCCTGTGTGGTGTATTGTGCTGCTGCAAACCCTGATGCCTGCCCTGCAGGGTCAGTTTGGTGCACCTCTCCATGTCCCTCCTGTCCTCTGTTATCCAAGTCCATGTCCCTATCCCATTTCCTTCCATGATCCAATGTACCATACTTGCGAACATTTTGAACTTGGTAAGAGGGAGATTTTGAAAACAAACTGGGGTATTGATTTTCCCCTTTGAGTTACATTGAAAAAGAGGATATTGTAGACAGGAGACAGATCAAATAAAGCCCATTTGAGCTTAAAAAAATTGGACGTTTCCTGGCTGAATCGGGTCTGTTGGCATGTATGGTTGTACTACCATTGCCTCTTCCTTCTGCCCACAATGGTCTATTACATTGCCACAGCCTTGAAGGAGGGTAGATTTTGTATCACAGGGGGACCCTGGCCCGTTCTGTCCACACCTGAAGTATGAGACCCTTGTCCTTGCCCTGCCAGCCGCATTTGTAGGCCGTATTAAATTGACCAGCGGGTCCTGTGTTGCTATATAATTATCCTGAGACATCCTTACCACTCAGCCAGCATAAAACCCCTGTGTAGGCCCTTCTGTTCAATATGTAGGCCTCTTTGTTAAATTGACCATAGCTCTGCAATTTTAGTGCATAGCAGTCTGAAGGCAGGTCTGCGATGCCTTCTGATCCAAACTAGTAGCCCCCACCCTACCCGAGTGCTCCGTGCTCGGTATCAAAGTTCAACATCCCCCTGAAGCTGTCGACATACAGTAGGCTGCATCCTGGACTGGTACTTGCTTCCTGGGCAGGTTTCCCTCTTTTAAGGAAGTGGCAACCGCAGAGCGTCAAGTTAGGAGAACTGAGGAGATTTTATACATGAATATATTGAATTCCCGTACAATACCCATTATTTTCTGCTTGCTCTATGGAACTTACGATAAGCGATTGGCCTGAGAGACTGACCTTTTCACCCAGTCCATTGTCAGCATTAAGTGGGTAAATGACGAATTGTCTGGTAAAATCTGCAGACGAAGCTTTTGGGTAGCATACGTAGGTAGATGTAGCGTGCAAAGGAGCCCACAAAATGATATAAAAAGGGAGCACCCACAGATATCGACGGACTACCTCGCCGTATGTATGTAGGTTAACAGGCAGTGCAGGTTTTCCCCAAGAGCTGGGAGCTCTTGTCTTCCTTTGCTTAAAATGTCTTGCTCTGCTTTGCTTGAAGTATCTTATTCTATTTTACCTATATGAAATGTCATGTTATGTTTAACCATTGTTCTCTTTACTTTTGCATTTAAAAGATTTTGTATTGTAATTGCAGGAATGCTTGCTCTAAGAGTAAACGTGAGTGTTCCTAGGTAACATTTTCCTTGGTGTAACTTGTTTCTCATGATGCATTTATAGATGTGTTTTCTCTCTCTCTCTGTCAGTACATTAATTGAGATACAGAGAATATTATGACAGCTGTATGATTATCTGGATTCTGTATTTTGTACTTTATGTCTCTATTCTGCGGTTTCTTTGAAGTTGCATCTTCTCATTAAACTGCCATTGTATTCTGCCTCCAATTCCATGTCTCATATGTCTGTTTTCTTCGTTTTTGGAGCAAGCGTTCCTAGGCACCCCGGCTCAAATTAAGGTGCCCCTTTTGTCCCTGACTCACTCTCCTGCTCAGTTCTGTGGTGGCTCCCGGGGATCTGGGGACCGCCCCTAGCTTCCTTGACCCGTAATAGATCTTCCCTCCAACAGCCTCTCTTGCAAGTCCTGTATTGTTGGTTTGTTGCCCCTGCCCCCCTTTCCACTGCCCTCCATAGTCTGTTGTGCTTCCACGGCCCTTCCTGCCTGCTCAGTGTGGTTAAATTGTTGCCTTTGCACCCTCCTACCTGCCTTCAATTTTCAGAGTCCGTGCCCCTGGCCTCTGCCTCTCAACAGTATCCTAATGAACAACTAGATTGCTAACATTCTATATTTATTACAAAAGTGTGGAACGCCTGACATCATCTTGATGTAATCAAAACTGTAATACCTAGAGCATTTCCTTTAGAAATTACATATATGAGAGGGTCTTATTGGCATCAAAATTATGGTTAGTGCTCTAAAAGACTAAAATAAGGACATATTTTCTGAGTTTTCAAATAGCGACAAAGCACTTTTAAATTATTTGTTATCTTTATGTTTTTTTATCCAGTTGACCACTTGATTAAATGTTGCACTTAGGGGAGAGGATGTGGTGTTACTTCCAGAACTGCAGACTTTGCAACTGGGGAACCAGGTTGAAGTTTCTGCTTCAGCTCAACATTCTGTGATTCTGGTCAAATCATTTAGTCTCCCCATGTCTACAACCAAAATTAATTTGTTCTTGTGTGGTGTAACCAATGCTCATGTAAAGCACTCCAATACCTGACAAGTCTGCACTATATAACACTGCAAAAACACAAAATAATAAGTGTTTTGCACACTTCTGTCATTGGGCTATATTTGGGCTACATCTGGGTGATTTTGGGCTACATTTGGGCTCTTTTGTCTCCGGTGGCCATCTTGGGAGATTTATTTGTTATGAAGTTTCCTAATTTCCTCATGTACTGCAGTCTCCTCAGTAGGAAATGCTTTCAGTTTTTTACTTTGATTCCATCATGAAGGTATTCAGATATGTCACACATTTGCCATAAATTCTGAATGTTAGCACTCTAGTTGCTCATTAGATCACTGTAGTAAAACTACTGCACCATGGAAGTCTGCTCCTGGTATTAAAAGTGCATGTTTCAGTCTGCATGTCAGAATTTTTTAATGAAATAGAAGAGGATTTGAGAAGTCACTCAAAATGTGCCCTCATTTTCTTTCTTTAGCATTAATCATAATTTCTATGGCAAAATGAACCTCCTCATTGTGTTCCTTTTTAAATTAAATGTTTTAAGTTTTACCAGTTTATACCAATCAAGATGGCTTCAGGTGTGCCATACTTTTGTCATAATGAAGACAGTAAGCGCTCTAGTTGTTTTTAAGAACATTCTGGGACATTCTGTCATTGGGCT